>NC_088409.1:62476763-62616763 GCF_034236695.1 Oncorhynchus nerka | reverse complement strand
CAGGCAGCAGCGTAGTGCCCTGCCAACCCACAGCTCTCTGCGTCCTCCCCCAACTTGACAGGTAGCCTATTTTCATCAGAGGTCTTTGAAACCTTGAATAAGAGTTTCAAATTTGTGGAAATGACTCATTGTTTTATATTTTTATGTTTTGTCAGGAAATGCAGCTCTGTCTCGGGTTCTGCTGTGGTGCAGTGGTTGCACAGCCTTTCCTCTACAGGGAGCCAGGTTTTCCTGTCTACTCTTCTCAATGGCAAGGCAGTGATCGCTGAGCCTGTACTTTGTCAAGGTTTTGATCAGTAACCATGGCCAAATTGATTTAGGGCCAGATAGCACTGCATTTTGCTTTGTGCTGTGTTTCCCAATAGGTCATGTAGTTTTGTTTAGACTGTGTTGTAATTTGATTTATTCTGATTCATTGAATGTTCTGGTCCTGAGGCTCCAGTGTGTTAGTAGAACGGGTCTGTGAACTCAGCTCCAGGACCGGCTGGATGAGGGTCCTGAGGCTCCAGTGTGTTAGTAGAACAGGTCTGTGAACTCAGCTCCAGGACCGGCTGGATGAGGGTCCTGAGGCTCCAGTGTGTTAGTAGAACAGGTCTGTGAACTCAGCTCCAGGACCGGCTGGATGAGGGTCCTGAGGCTCCAGTGTGTTAGTAGAACAGGTCTGTGAACTCAGCTCCAGGACCGGCTGGATGAGGGTCCTGAGGCTCCAGTGTGTTAGTAGAACAGGTCTGTGAACTCAGCCCCAGCACCGGCTGATTGAGGGTCCTGAGGCTCCAGTGTGTTAGTAGAACAGGTCTGTGAACTCAGCCCCAGGATCGGCTGGTTGAGGGTCCTGAGGCTCCAGTGTGTTAGTAGAACAGGTCTGTGAACTCAGCCCCAGCACCGGCTGATTGAGGGTCCTGAGGCTCCAGTGTGTTAGTAGAACAGGTCTGTGAACTCAGCCCCAGCACCGGCTGGATGAGGGGACTTTTTTTCTTCTCAGCTCTTGGCATTGCAGAGCTTGGTAATGATATGAGCGGGGGTCGCTGTATTTTAGATGTTTCTAAAACTTAATTGTACTTTTTTATTTATTTTATTGAATTATTAGTGGATATTAGCCTAATTCTGCCCTGCATGCATTGTTTGTAGTTTTCCTCTGGACATGTAGGAGAATCAGAACTCAGCATGCAGGGTTTCAATGGGGTGTTTGTCCCATTGGGTGAAATCTCGTGGACCCCACACCTCGCTGCCATAAAGTGCAATTGGTTCAATGACACAGTCAAATTGTTTTAGCCAAATTTGAATAGGTATTTCAATTTGAATTAGTTTTTTAATGGCATATAATGCCCTGCCTTTCTCACTCAGTTCATTCACTGCCTCATTTAGGTGTCCAGTTGAGCTTATTTTAAACCTAAGTAATTGTAGTGTGTGCAGTACTCTGTATTTTGTACCAATTGAGAACTTTGGTCTAATTCCCTGAGATCTGGATCTTCTCTGGAAAATCAATATTTCAGTATTTTTGGGGTTTACTACCAGGGCCCACGTCTGGCAGTACTGCTCTAACAGGTCCAGGCTCCACTGTTGGCCATGTGCTGCGGGTGACAGTAGGCACAGGTCATCTGCGAAGAGCAGGCATTTAACCTCTGAATTGTGGAGAATTAGACCAGGAGCTGAGGATTTGTCTAGAATAGTGGCCAATTCTTTGACGTAAATATTGAAGAACGCAGGGCTGAGATTGCAACCCTGGCAAAGGCCTCGCCCCTGGTTAAAGAATTCTCTTGTTTTCTTGCTAATTTTGATGCTGCACGTATTGCCAGTCAGATTTAGTTGTGTCATATATTTTACCCCCTACACCACTTTCATTAACTTTGTAGAGCAGTCTTGTATGGGTGGAAATATGATCAGTCATGCAATGTTTTGGTATAAATCCAAGTTGGTTTTTACTCAAGACATTGTGCTTATTAAGGAAGTTTGCATTTATAATACACCAGAAAACTCTCTCTCTCTCCCACCCTCTCTCTCTTTCTCCTTCTCTCTCTCTCTTTCTCTGTCTCTCCACAGAGTGGGAAGAAGACAGTGAAAGCAGTTCTGTGGGTGTCCGCAGATGGTCTCAGAGTGGTGGATGACAAAACCAAGGTGAGAGTGTGTCTGCAGGGCTGTTATAGCATAAACCTGTGTGCTAATCATACATACAAACACACACAGTCTGCTTGCAGATGTCAACAGTGGCTAAACATGAAACAGTAGCCTGGAACCATAGATACATACCCCTGCTCGTGGTCTCTAGCTCTGTAAGTCCAGAGTTCGTATGACAGAGCAAGTGTACAGAACTTTGCAGTATATTTGAGGTTTAAAAAGGCTTCTAAAAGTTTGTAATTTCCGCTTTAAAATGTCAGACTTGATGTTCCCTTACAAAAATTCTATCAACCCCTGCAAACATTTCCATTAATTATAATTACAATTTCCTGTTGCTGCAGGATAACTATTCTGCTGTAGCAAACTGCCTCAAATTAAGATCCTACGTCTGCATTAGGAAAAGTATGTCGTAAAGACAAAGAGAGAAAACTGCTCAGCAGGCGAGAAGCTGGCAGTCACTCCCCCTCTACCCTCCACCTTCTCCCCCCTTCGGCTGCTGCTCTCCCGCCTCTCCTTACCCACCCCCCAGCCCTTTCCCAGGTCACCTGCCATTCTCAGTCTGGCCTGAGATTGATGATGTCACCCTTCAGGCTCAGTGCAAAAGGGCTGCAACGCGTGCCTGTCCCGATGACTGTGTTTATCCTCGCAGGCCAGATTAGACTTACTTTAGGCCGGACTGCTGAGTTTTCACACTTGACATGTGTTACTGATGGATGTCAAAGGGGGCTTTGGGTAGGGGAGGGTGACAGTACACACACACACACATAGTGTTTTATTTTTATTTGACAAACACACACAGAAACACACACAGAAACACACGCACACACCTCAGGACAGGACTGTCTGGCCGCTAGGGGCCCCTAATTGCGAGTGCAATTACCCACCTTTCTTTTCAGGCCAGAGAAAAGAAGGGGGGGAGAGAAACAGTCCCACTAAGCAGTCTTTTTTGTTTCCTGTGGCAGAAGACAAATGGACCCCCCCCCCCATCCTCCCTCAGCATCTCTCCACCTCCCCCCTTTCTTGTAAATCCCATCTCCTGGTCCTCTCAAAGTCAATGTCAAAGAACACCACTGTCACAGAGAAGAAAGCCCCCTTTCCCTCCACCTCCATATCTGACCCATGTGACATGATTCAGCACTGTGCCCCCTTCCAGTTTTTCAGTGGCATGCCTCTGAGTGATCCTCCACCCCCCACAAACCCACACCCCTCACCTCCATCCACCATTAGGCAACCCAGCACGCACGGATACACACACGCACGTACACACACACACACACACACACACACACACACACACACACACACACACACACACACACACACACACACACACACACACACACACACACATACACACACACACACACACACACACACACACACACACACACACATACACACACATACACACACACATAACCAGACATTCACTTCCCCCACCAGCCTCTCTTCATCTACTAATTGGCTCTGAATGAAAATACTGTTATTTATTCCTTGCCCACTTCATTCATTCCCCTCTTCCTATTCCCCGATAGAAGAGTGTAAGGAAGTCCCTGAATGAGTGTATGAGCCCCATTTCCCTTTCATCTCTTGTTTTCCACTCTGACTCAAAGGGTGTCAGGGGCCACTAGTGGCATGGGGCGGGGGGGGAATGGGCCCCTTCCTCACCCTATAGTTCCCTACAGTCACTAGCCAAGACTCCTGAACGAGCTTGATACAGATTCTGGAACAAGAGAAAAAGTGGTTCTCCATGTTTTAGAATATGTTTTGTAGAGCTGTAAACCAGATTTAGTAAGATTTAGTTCTCGGGAGATGATCTTTCCTCACCAAATAATGACATTTCAGTAGGAGTGTTTTAATCACATGCATTCTCTATAGGCTACCATGTTATGTGTGATATGTTTCATTTCTGACGTGGTCAAGTCAGCCTTCTCTGACACGTCATCTCTTTGACTTTAGGACCTCATCGTAGACCAGACCATTGAGAAGGTGTCCTTCTGCGCGCCCGACCGCAATTATGACAAGGCTTTCTCCTACATCTGCCGTGACGGCACCACGCGCCGCTGGATCTGCCACTGCTTCATGGCCCTGAAGGACTCGGTGAGGGTGTGTGTGTGTGTGAGAGAGAGAGAGAGAGAGAGGGCCCAGCGACTAGATTAATCCAATCCCCGCATCGCTCGCCCAGAGATTAGGATTACTCTAGGGTTATCTCTATCTCAATTGCTTCTTGGAGCGCTATTGACTGTGACCTCCTGGCACTCTGAGCCACATTTCCTCCAGGGTGATAACCACTTTTATAGCATAATGGAATGAAAACGGAGTGCCAAGTCATTCCTCACAGACATGGTTCTGGTTTGATAAAGCATTTTCCAGTAGGGAAATTGACTGGCTTCAGGCTATGTTCAGACTTGTCAATTGTGTATTTTTTTGTATTAGTACCCATTCACACATAACAGAGTTTTACTGACACGCAAACATGCATACACCCACGTACACAGACACACCAAAAGGGTGTTGAGGAGGGGTGTTGACCGGGTGTGTTGTGGTCACCAGGGCGAGCGTATGAGCCACGCCGTGGGCTGTGCCTTCGCCGCCTGTCTGGAGAGGAAGCAGCGGCGCGAGAAGGAGTGCGGCGTCACAGCCTCGTTCGACGCCAGCCGCACCTCCTTCGTGCGCGAGGGCTCGTTCCGCGTGACGTCGTCCAGCCAGCAGGGTGGCGAGCGCGAGGACATCATGAAGCAGCTGCAGGACAAGAAGAAAGGTATGTCTCATCAGGAGATGAAGAGCAGCACAGACACACAGACAAAAACATCTGTCACTCACATTCTAATGTATCACTGGAAAGTTACTGGAAAGTCAAATGCGGCCTGTGTTATAGAGATAACAGGAGGATTCACTCACTGTGGATCGTCGTTGTTGTTCACCTCTATCACTCTGAAGTGTAACAACACATATACTATATGTTGGCAGGTAGTAACCTTTATCAGTGTTATTGGCTGTAGTGGTTACTAGTTGTAGTCCAACATTAACCCTGGTCATTATGGTCCAACATTAACCCTGGTTATTGTAGTCCAACATTAACCCTGGTTATTGTAGTCCAACATTAACCCTGGTTATTGTAGTCCAACATTAACCCTGGTTATTGTAGTCCAACATTTACCCTGGTCATTATAGTCCAACATTAACCCTGGTCATTATGGTCCAACATTAACCCTGGTTATTGTAGTCCAACATTAACCCTGGTTATTGTAGTCCAACATTAACCCTGGTCATTATGGTCCAACATTAACCCTGGTTATTGTAGTCCAACATTAACCCTGGTCATTATAGTCCAACATTAACCCTGGTTATTGTAGTCCAACATTAACCCTGGTCATTATGGTCCAACATTAACCCTGGTTATTGTAGTCCAACATTAACCCTGGTCATTATGGTCCAACATTAACCCTGGTTATTGTAGTCCAACATTAACCCTGGTCATTATAGTCCAACATTAACCCTGGTTATTATAGTCCAACATTAACCCTGGTTATTATAGTCCAACATTAACCCTGGTTATTATAGTCCAACATTAACCCTGGTTATTGTAGTCCAACATTAACCCTGGTTATTATAGTCCAACATTAACCCTGGTTATTATAGTCCAACATTAACCCTGGTTATTGTAGTCCAACATTAACCCTGGTTATTGTAGTCCAACATTAACCCTGGTTATTGTAGTCCAACATTAACCCTGGTTATTATAGTCCAACATTAACCCTGGTTATTGTAGTCCAACATTAACCCTGGTTATTGTAGTCCACCATTAACCCTGGTTATTGTAGTCCACTATTAACCCTGGTTATTGTAGTCCACTATTAACCCTGGTTATTGTAGTCCAAAATTAACCCTGGTTATTGTAGTCCAACATTAACCCTGGTCATTGTAGTCCAACAATAACCCTGGTCATTATAGTCCAACATTAACCCTGGTCATGGTAGTCCAACATTAACCCTGGTCATGGTAGGGTTAACATTAACCCTGGTCATGGTAGTCCAACATTAACCCTGGTCATGGTAGGGTTAACATTAACCCTGGTCATGGTAGTCCAACATTAACCCAGGTCATGGTAGTCCAACATTAACCCTGGTCATGGTAGTCCAACATTAACCTAGGTCATGGTAGTCCAACTTTAACCCTGGTCATGGTAGTCCAACATTAACCCTGGTCATTATGGTCCAACATTAACCCTGGTTATTGTAGTCCAACATTAACCCTGGTTATTGTAGTCCAACATTAACCCTGGTTATTGTAGTCCAACATTTACCCTGGTCATTATAGTCCAACATTAACATCATGGTAGTCCAACATTACCCCAGGTCATTATAGTCCAACATTAACCCTGGTCATGGTAGCCCAACATTAACCATAGCAAATTGTAATCTCCAGAGCCCCCGTGTACCATCCCAGCCATCCCCCCTGGCACCTCCTCACCCCCTGAGGGCGAGGCCTCGCCCGTGGGGCAGGGGGTGGAGCACGCAATCCCGCGGCGCCACGCGCCCATTGAGCAGCTGGTGCGGCAGGGCTCCTTCCGGGGCTTCCCGGCCCTCAGCGGGAAGAACTCGCCGTTCAAGAGGCAGCTCTCGCTGCGCCTCAACGACCTGCCTTCCAACCTGCAGCGCAAGACCGCCGACTTCCAGAGCAAGAACCCAGGTTAGCCTCACCTCTTTTTGTTAGCTTAGCTAAGTCTCTGCATTCTACGATCTAGGACAAAGGGTGGTTAGCCTCACCAGTCTAGGACAACATAGTCCTGCAATGCCACACTTCCATGTTGTGTTCATCACTCGGAGGAATCCTGGAAATCAAGGCTAATGTCAATCAGAGCCTGAAGTTTTCCTCTCTTCATGACCTGACCAAGGATAATTCAGGACTTTTCCCGGTCAGATCATGGGTCAGGAAAAACTCTGAACCTTTATGACAGAGTATGGTGGTGTTTATAATTATTAGTATTTGACCAGCAACAAGTGAAGCCAGAGATTCATTGATCGGGGTCATAATAGCACTGAAGTTGATCATCAGTGTGTTATTAAAGCTGTGGTTGATTGCTGTGGCTGATTGCTGTGGCTGATTGCTGTGGCTGATTGCTGTGGCTGATTGCTGTGGCTGATTGCTGTGGCTGATTGCTGAGTCCATGTAATGGTTATTTTGAAGTATAATAATTAGGATTCCCAACACAGCTTTTTGTTCCTGCTGTAGTGAGGTAGATTAAACCTCTCAGTTATGTTGATTATAGTTATAATGAGCAGACCTCAGCTTTGAATCATTAATAAACACACATTTCACCTCTGATGGTTGCAGCACAATTGTACCTGACATCTATTTACATTCATGTACGTAGCTGTAGCAGTACTAGCGTTGTGTCCAGAGATTCTCTCTTTCGAATAGGATCTGTACCTATTTGAATCCCACGCATGCATGGAAGACACGCACACACCCACGCACACACTTAGCCAGCAATAGAAGCCACACAAGCATGAACACACGCAAGCACAGGACACATGTATACACACCCACACACACAGTAGCAGCTAATTTCACCGCCTCGCCCCTCCCCAGTAGTCCGCCAGGTCTCTCAGTGAACAATGTGTCTATAAATAGTCTCCACTAGACCAGTCCCTCTACAGCCATAGATCCAGGGATTGTAGTACACACAAACACAGACACACGCACACACATGCACACACAGTGATGTACACACTCACACACGCATGCACGCACACAGGCATACACACACACACTACACTACTACACAGAGAAACCCCACAGCTTCTCCCTTCCTCTTTGAACCCTATGGGCCAATCAAATGTTCAGAAAGAGAGACCTTACAAGGCAGGCCTGTCAAGAACAAAGCAGTTCAGACTGCTGTCTCCAGACAGAAAGACACTACATCTGCACCTGGAGTAGTTATTCTAAGCAGGGTCATTCATTGGGCACCAAACAGAAGAAAACGGTCTGAAACAGGGAGTGACTACTTAAACCTGTCCAATAATAAATGGCCATTTTCATTTTCTGTTGCAAAAGGTTTTGCTATGCTGTGCCCTAATGAATAGGACCCAACAGAGAGACCGTGCAGCGGGCGCTCCATAGGAATTACGTCCACCATTGACCCCTCTGGTTCTGTTTGGCCCCACAACTCTCTCTGCTCTCCACAGGCTTCGCTCACTCTCTCTGTCAGGGACAGGTCACTGAAAGGGGAATTACACAAATGATGAGCTATTTTTTATATACTGGTTATAGGTTGAGATTTTCCCTCTGTTTTCTACACTAAGGATTTAGGCTATAGATAATCTCATGCATGAATAACAGACCTGTTGGGTGTGTTACAGAGGAACTTTTATTTTCTGACTTTGAAGTACAAAAGATGATGAAGACCTCATAGGACCATGGGAACAGATGACATTTAAATCAAGGGCTTAGAAATGTTTACATCCGGTGTCATGTACTTTAATCCTATATCATTATATAAGTGTATGTTTGTCCCAAGACTTTAATCTTGCCATCAAATCATCCAAAGGAAAGCCACTCCTCAAAATCCTTCTCCCCCTCTGTAGTCCCAGAGATGGATCTGTCTGTGTGTGGCGAGGCAGACAACAGCATCAACGCTCTGTGCAGCCAGATCAACCATTCCTTCACCAGGCCCTCTGAGGAACTCTTCTCCAACCCCACCCCCAACGGCCTGCCAGGCTGCACTGTGCCCCCAGCCATCCCCCCTCCACCCGCCCCCCTGCAAGGTAACTCATTGACTACCTTATCATTCTCTCTCTATGAGCTCTAGTCTGGCTTAACATGTGTTGTACACCTCAACTCCAACTTTGCATTCGGAATGAGTTTTGTATTTGTAATGTTTCTAATGCCGATTTGCTTCTAATGCTTGTAAGGCTGATTTGCATGAAAAGTGTCAGTTATTTGTGTGTATCTCTGTGGTGTGCTACAGCGTAGGTCACTAAACAGCCGGCAATGCAGCTTTTCAAAGTCCCTTTCCCTGATGTTTGTAGAGATCCCGTTCATGGTAAACGCTCCGCATGTCGGCTCAACCCTTGCATTGAATCCCGGCCCTAATCAGAAAAGGCTGCCGAATAGGATGTGTGTGTGTCCTCTGTGCTTGTCATTGTAAAGCGGTAGAGAGATCCAGCAGCAGGGTTGATGTAACGTGTGATTGACGTGTTGCTCTCTGCTTCTCTCCCACAGCCACGTCCTCCTGGGTGCAGGCGGAGCCCCCGGTCCAGTCCCCTGTCCACAGTGGACACAGGAGGACGCCCTCCGAGGCTGAGCGCTGGCTGGAGGAGGTGGCCCAGGCCGTCAAGGCCCAGCAACAGACCCCCAACCTTCCCCCGCCACCCATCCAGCCCACCCCTGCCATTCCAGGGCCACCCATGTCAAACGCAGCTATGTCTGTGCCACCTATGTCTAACCCACTTATGCCTGGCCCACCTATGTCTAACCCACTTATGCCTGGCCCACCTATGTCTAACCCACTTATGCCTGGCCCACCTATGTCTAACCCACTTATGCCTGGCCCACCTATGTCAGGTGTGCCCATAACGGGGGCATCCATGCCGGGGACAACCATGCCAGGGGTGCCTGGCTCCCTGCCCACTTCCATGCAGCCGTTTCCCTTGGCGTTTGATGCCACTCCTGCGCCCGTGAGCCTGTATAACCAGCCACCCCTGCAGCCAGCGTTTGTACCCATGCAGGCCTACATGCCCGCCCTGGCCAACAGCATGGTGTACTCCAACGCCAGTGTGCCTGTGGTGGGCATCACGCCTTCCCAGATGGTGGCTAATGTCTTCTGCACGGCAGGCGGCTCTACCGGCGGGCCTTCCATGGGCATGTGCACAGGGCCCAAAATGGGCACGCTCACCGGCGGGCACCGCCACTCTTTCTCCGGCCAGCCGGGCGGGTTCCCTATGCCACCCTTCGGAGCTCATCCCACCGTCAACGGCCTCCCCCACAACATTCCCACCTCCCCCGCCACCATCATGCAGAACGGCACCAGCAGCAATAGCAGCAGCTGGCCACCGGAGGGCGCACAGCAGGCCAACCCGCCCCCAGCCAATGCCCAGGAGGTTGATCGCTTCGAGGCAAAGTGGGCCGCGCTGGAGACCAAATTGCAACCCAAGGCGGCGCCCAACCCTTTCTCCAATGACTTGCAAAAGACCTTTGAGATCGAGCTTTAACTCTGTATTAACCCAGGTCAGGCCACTGCATAGACTATGATGATGCAGACACCCAACCACAATGAACCACTCCACTCCCCCCCTCCAGCCCCCTGCCCCTAAATGCTGTCGCTCCCCGACTTCTTGATTTTCTCCTCCCCTGTTGAGACCCCAGGATGTAAATTGGGTCTGAATGAAGGGGGGACATGATGACTGTGTATGGGGTTCCTCGCGATGCATTCCCTGGGATTTCTAGCAATCATGTTCTACGTGGGGATCTATGGAAGAGCCAGAGAATATGGATACATCACATGACACTGAGATGAGACACTGAGAGAGATTATGTTGATGGTACCCAAGCACAGCAAAGGCCCTGGTTGACTAGCCAATGACACAAATCGATGGTGGAGACCACAAAGGAGGCGTCGACCAATAAGAGTGACAGACAGTTTGATTGCCAAAATGGTTATATTTATGATTTTTACTTAGCTTTTAACCTGTTATAGTTTCACATTGTTGTTTCTCCCTGTATTTATTTGTGTGGAACTGGAAAGAGGAGGAAAATAACTAGCAGCTGCAACTGTGTCAGCGGAGAGAGCAAAGAGAGCGAGTGAGTCATGAAACGAGAGGTTGGAAACAAGTGTAAATAGCATGCTTTTTTCACCCTCTATTTATTACCAATCCATGTATAACCGTCAATTTGCTTACTCAACCCAAATGAGTCACCGTTAGCTAAATCACCATGGTGATCTCACCCCTCTGTCCCAGTGCCACTCCACCTGCAGGGCAGACACACTAGAACCCTAGAACATTCTGGAAAGGGTCCAAATAGTGCGGCACATTCCAAGTTGGTTGGTTGATTCGCATTATATTCTAAAACATGGTAGTAGTCACCCCCGTACGAGTGTAGTCAGTCAACACTATGAGAGTCTATTTGGAAGTGTTGAGCCTAAGATTTAAGAGATTAGGGATGGGAGATCTTGAGCACTTCGTAAGATAAAGAGGGTATGTTTGGGGTGAGTTATGTTTTTTTTGTCACTGGGGGCTGCCTTTGAAATGGCACCCTATTCCCATATAGGGCCTTGGGCAAAAGTAGTGCCTCCCTATAGGCACAGACGTCAATTCAATGTCTATTCCACGATGCTTCAATGCAATTTCCTAGAAATGACGTATATACAACGTTGATTCAATCGGTGTGTGCCCAGTGGGCTGGGTCAAGCTGCACTTCTGACATAATGGGACTACAGTCCGTTTGTAGAGAGGCTTCTGGATCCAGGCTCTTGTCTTGAGGCCATTGTGACGGGCAGAAGTTATGGCACCTGCAGTGTGTGGTCTACCAGGCTGAGTAAAGATGGCTAGAGGAAGTGATGAGTCATTCACCACTTTAAACAGACAGAGGAAGGCATCCATCTTTGTAGAGGGAAAACAAAGACATTAAAGTGACACGGTTAGTCGGGGGGGGGGGGGGTGGAGAAGGTGAAAGTTAGACTGAGAGAACGAGGGCATGTGAGAATGAGTTTGAGGATGTGGACTATTGAAAGGCTGTGGTGAACTGAGAAAAGATGAAAGAAGATTGGATTAATCAAATACCATACAGGCAAAACAGTACGTTAAACAGACTGGTTGTTTCATTCCTTTAAACTCCTTTCACTGCTCCCAAACAAAGGCACTTCTGTTAGAGTTATAGTCACCATGCATTTAGCGCTCCGCAGAAACAATACTTTACTGTTTGATCGTAATCTCAAAAGAGGCAAGCATTTCCTTCCGTGAACTTTAGTTGAAACACACAAAGACAATAAATATGCAGTATACTATAGCTACAACCCCATATTGGAATTTTAGCCCACTTGGCAGGACTTCCATTGGCAGGTCAAGGCGGGGCAAACGCATGTGCTTCGATGGGATGCTTTATGCTATTTGTCATTATACTGCTTTATGTACGATCCTGCCCCAGACGACATGAGTGTCTGGGAGTGAGACGGAGTGGGACCCAGGGGACCAGTGTTATTGAATGGACATCACAACTAGACAAACAGGCTCCATCCATCCCGCTCTCCTGGTCATTAACTCCTTAGGACTCCTCGGCCAATCAGGCTTTGTCATTTTTACATGCGGCACAATACTGGCTGACATCCATTCGCTTTCGCAAAGATATAAATCACCAGTGAGGGGCCCATGTTTTTGCTCATTTAGACAAATCGATTTTCTAAATGTATTCTCTCCCCACCTTTTAAGAGAAAAAAACGTAGTCATTCATGAAATTGCTGTTTTCATTTCGTTAAATTCCCGTTATTTACACGCCCTCTAAAATGTAGGTTAATGACGTTCAGAATAAGAAACTAAATGACCTCCTAAACTTGATTGTAAACCATAGTGTAGTGATAACAAACCAGTGGAGTTTATTTTTGTTCTTTATTTACAGAATTTTGTATTTAAACCTACATATTTGTATTGTAATTACATTGTACAAAGATAAATAAATAATATAATATTAAACTTGTGTTGGTGTCTGTGTTTTTTTGCATTCTGTATCGTGCTCTCCCTCCCTTTCTCCCAATGCAGGTCATGTACCTGTCTTATCCCCACCAATTCATAAGAACTTTATCTTCCCCAGTACTAATAGATCAAATGTATCCGCACCCTGTGCCAACGGTGATGCATGTACCATTGGCATAAAAAAACACTCATGTCAACTGTCTACTTCTAAAGATGGTCAACAGTTGAACAGCACCAGTCATTAAATGAAGTAAAAGATCTCCGTAGTTGTATTTAAAAAACATCTCAAACCTACTGTTTGCCCTGAAAGTCTTGGAGTAAAGCGTTGAAGAGTTCTCTCTTATTGAACGCATTGACTACGCTTGCCGACTCTACCGCTGTTCACAGGACTCTACCGCTGTTCACAGGACTCTACCGCTGTTCACAGGACTCTACCGCTGTTCACAGGACTCGCAGAGCTGTTCACAGGACTCTACCGCTGTTCACAGGACTCTACCGCTGTTCACAGGAAATCTACCACTGTTCACAGGACTCGCAGAGCTGTTCACAGGACTCTACCGCTGTTCACAGGACTCTACCCCTGTTCACAGGACTCGCAGAGCTGTTCACAGGACTCGCAGAGCTGTTCACAGGACTCTACCGCTGTTCAAAGGACTCTACCGCTGTTCACAGGACTCTACCGCTGTTCACAGGACTCGCAGAGCTGTTCACAGGACTCTACCGCTGTTCACAGGACTCTACCACTGTTCACAGGACTCTACCGCTGTTCACAGGACTCGCAGAGCTGTTCACAGGACTCTACCGCTGTTCACAAGACTCGCAGAGCTGTTCACAGGACTCTACCGCTGTTCACAGGACTCTACCGCTGTTCACAGGACTCGCAGAGCTGTTCACAGGACTCTTACCGCTGTTCACAGGACTCCTACCGCTGTTCACAGGACTCGCAGAGCTGTTCACAGGACTCTACCGCTGTTCACAGGACTCGCAGAGCTGTTCACAGGACTCGCAGAGCAGCCCGAGCAGCCTTCTCCAGTGTCTTGACAAAAGCTCTGGCCGCTAATGCGACCAGACAAGGCCCCTTTTCTTCCCCAAGGGCCATGAAAAAGAGGACAGCCACAGAACACTTGAGTCATTTTAGTACTAACTCTCTCGCCATTGTCTTTCCCCAACTGCTCACTGCAGCGCTGAGGAAGAATCGGGACAACAGGAAACACAACAAAGACACAGTCAGAGAGAGAGACAGAACGAGGACAGGCCCCACTACTACAGCACAGTGCAAGGGAAATGGGTTGCCATGGACACAGCAGTGAAAGGGTCATTTATAAACACCCCAAAACTGCCAGAGTAGGCAGAAAAAGCGTGATGCGTATATAAATGAAACTGCCATAAGGAAAGAATGGTGCTAGAAATAATAAAGCAGACTAATGTGCTCACATGTAGGCCAAATCCTAGTGGTGTCTGTCTGGCCTGAGGAGAAGCTGTCATCTAAGACTTCTCACTGTTTCTATTATGAACATGCTCTACTGCAGGGCCCATATTCATAAAGCGTCTCAGAGTAAGAGTGCTGATCTAGCCTCAGTTTCTCCTTTTAGATCATTATGGATCAGATTACATAGACAGGGAGACCTGATCCTAGATCAGCACTCCGACCCCGAGATGCTTTATGACTACGGGCCCAGGTGTCTGAAAATGAATCCCTGCATTTAATGAGATGGGTTCATAATCCCCTAAAGTCATTCATTAAAACAAACCCCTAAACAATAAAAAACAGTGCAATTTTATGCAATCATTTTTTATCTGCTTTCCCATCTGGTGCGTCACACAGTGCAGTGAGGGTGTGATGGCAGTATGTGATAGAAGAATCAGAATCAGTAATCATGTTTGTGTAATAGCTCTTACCCAGATAGTGGAATGAGCAGATAATACGTTCACTGCTATTGTTTCTGGTGTTTTTAAGATTGGTGCATGGATACTGTGGCACGTCTGTTTCCAGATCACATCTGTTAAAAGTGGCTTTACCACCGTTAGAATCACGTTGGTAATTGCTATGGATGTGAAATGTAAGCGCTCGCACGTGACCTTTAAAGTCCTTGAGGTGAGGGAGGTGATTAAGTAGATTCATTACATACGTTTAGACATCGATCAGTTCAGAGTCCATTGTTCTCACACGTACAGTCATTCAACAAGGTCATTTGAACATATGAATGATGTATTTTAACATTTATTATGTTGCTTAAAGAATCCTTTATCTTCTGTGTAAAAATGGTGGTTTGAAGTCGGTTGGCCCCAAGCAACCTCAAATGTCAAAACACACACACAGGCACACATGTAAACGAACGCAAGCATGTTTGCACATGTACTTGCACACACACACGCTTACATGTGCACGCACCCTACCAACCCACTCTCTCTCTCACACACACACACACACACACACACACACACACACACACACACACACACACACACACACACACACACACACACACACACACACACACACACACACACACACACACACACACACACACACACACACACACACACACACACACACACACACACACACACACACACACACACACACACACACACACACCTTCCACCATTCTAGAAGGTTGGTTGATGTTGTTGCCTATGAGGCCTGGCTGGTTGGATACTCAGTGCTTTTTCCTCACCCCTCCCACTCTTTTCCCCACCATTGTGCCCAAACCTGGAGCTCTGACTGGGGCCTTGGCACTGCCCAACCGCATTGGCGCCATTTCATCCCTTGCCAGCTCCTACCAACCCCTGCCAGCAGCTGTCATTCATAAATACCAAGCCTGATAGCTGTTAGGGTGTCCTAGGGAGGACATGATGTCCACGTAGACTACCCATAGACCAATATGGGTAGTCCACAGTATGTGGAACTGACAATATACATACAACTAACCTATTCCAACAGGGGATTACCGTTTATGACCATCATTGGGAATAAAATAGACTTCCATAGTTGGAACAGATGCCCGACTACATTTGAACGTAATGCTTAGATTTTTCCACCCCCTTCACTGCCGTCTAAATCTGTGTACACAACAGATGCAAGACGTTATGCAATTGTTCAAAGCTCCTGTACATTACGTGATGCAGTAAGGGTCATCACTAGTGTGTTTAATCTGCAATCTGCCATCCTGATCTCATGCTGCCTGCTTCTACATGGGAGTCATGTATTACAGTAAGCCAACATGGATAAACAGTTGGCATGTACATCATCCTTCAGTCATCATTCAAAACAGACAAGATTACATTGAGTTAACCATTGCTGTCAAAACGTACTATGATTCAATGATATCAGTAGATATCTAGGCCATAGTGGCTCGGCTGCCTACTTCGAGAAATCACTGTCCAATCACTGTCACTTTGTCAGCCACTGCGTTTTGACGCTGCAGGCAGAGAATGACATTTCTGTTGATGTACCTCCACCTAGTGGCGAGAAATGATTATTGCGCATTACACAACTGATCCATTTTGCATTAGTCATTGTAAGAGCGTCATCTAAAATAGGAATCTCTTTTGTCCCATATCCTCCAGCAGGTTAACTCTGTCTTATGTCCACATTTATAGTCCCATTGATAAAATGAAGTAGTTGGAGTAGGAATTGTTGCTGTGTGTGTGTGTTTGGTTGTGTGCGCATTTAATTTCTCCCGTCATAGTATAATATAATATAGGCCCTATCACCTCTCCATTATGCTCCAGAACTCACACATCACAGTGAGCCGCACCTGCAATGTGCCACGTCATACATTAAGGGTCGGGTGGTGCTCCGGGGGCATGTGAAATGTGAAAAGATCCGATGTGATTAGTGAAAGAAATATCAGAACTCAGCTGCCTGTGTAAACGCAGCCTTAGATCCCTGCTATCCTGCTCACTGAACCATCCTACTAATCACAATGCCACTAATGGATTAGTAGAACAGAACCATACATCAAGATCAATGTAAACTTCATGCTGGTTCAGGTTCATTTAATCCAGTATTTTATCTTAATCCAGACTCTTTTAGACCATAATGGATATACAGTAGGTGATCAGGTGCTGTATTTCTGACCTTCGACCTTCCTCTGCCTACATTATGCTACAGTCAGTCAATTCAGGAAGTGATTTACATTTACATTTCTAAAATGTAAACAACTTTTGATACACAGTAGGTTCTCCATTTCAGTTTATTGAGAAGTCATTGGAAATATAAGCCCTTTATTCAATTATTGAATCGGAATTGGAATTGACTTTCTGAATTGGCTGACTTCGATTCCAATTGACCCCAACCCTGCCACAATGCTAAACCTATGAGACCGTTGTTGTCAAAATATACCTAGTTGTAAGCTACTCCATATTCCTAATCAATCTGTAGCACATTTCCTGTTTATGTCTCGTCTTTACATGGGAATAGAGGGTAAGAATGTGTTCCTTCTGTAAAGGAGGCATGTTTTCCACGAGAGGCATGAAACGCCTCATGGCCAAATCCATGTACATACTGTCATTGGTCTGATCCAAGGAAATGGCTGTTGTCATTTCATGGCTCTTAGTCTGATTACCACCCTCTGTTATCCCTGAGAGAAACCTACACAGAAAAACAGATCAATCACCTTCACATGACCTTGGTCTTTCAGGAACTAGCCAATCGGAGGAAGAAATAGAGCGATGGCCCAGGGCGCTCCATCAACAGAACCTCCACCTATGTTCCCAGGTCAGTTCTTACACCTTCACTCCACTGTGGCTGGTTTTCTACAGCTTAACCAGACATCACATCAGTTCTTATGCAATTCAATTCCTTCTAACTTGACCTGACATTTATGAAGAAGGTGGTTGAGGGTGGAATGATCTAGAGAAATTGCAGAGCTAATGGCCTATATGTACATAATGGAGACAACCTTGCTGTAAGACTGCTTTCTAGAGCCAGTACTGTTGGTCTGTCTGCTTGCCTATCCTACTCCTGATTGGCTGTGCAACTTGTGGTGTCATCTGAAAGTACAATAGCAGTGCCCTTAGTTAGAGAAAGGAGTGTAGGAAAAACCAATGATGCTATATGTATTATTTACACACACACACATATATATATATATATACACACAGTACCAGTCAAAGGTTTGGACACCTACTCATTCAAGTTTTTCTTTTAAAATTTTCTACATTGTAGAATATTAGTGAAGACATCAAAACTATGAAATAACACATTTGAAGGTCAGTCAATGTGGAAAATTTCAAGAACTTTGAAAGTTTCTTCAAGTGCAGTTGCAAAAAACATCAAGCGCTATGATGAAACTGGCTCTCACGAGGACCGCTGGAGAGCTGCATCAGATGACCTGACATCCACAATCACCCGACCTCAACCCAATTGAGATGGTTTGGGATGAGTCGGACCGAAGAGTGAAGGAAAAGCAGCCAACAAGTGCTCAGCATATGTGGGAACTCCTTAAAGACTGTTGGAAAATCATTCCAGGTGGAGCTAGATGAGAGAATGCCAACAGTGTGCAAAGCTGTCATCAAGGCAAAGGGTGGCTACTTTGAAGAATCTAAAATATAAACTCAGAAGAAAAAGAAACCCTTTATCAGGACCCTGTCTTTCAAAGATAATTTGTCAAATTCAAATAACTTCAAAGATCTTCGTTGTAAAGGGTTTAAACACTGTTTCCCATGCTTGTTCAATGAACCATAAACAATTAATGAACATGCACCTGTGGAACGGTCGCTAAGACACTAACAGCTTACAGACCGTAGGCAATTAAGGTCACAATTATGAAAACTTAGGACACTAAAGAGACCTTTCTGCTGACTCTGAAAAACACCAAAAGAAAGATGCCCAGGGTCCCTGCTCATCTGCGTAAACATGCCTTAGGAATGCTGCAAGGAGGCATGAGGAGTGCAGATGTGGCCAGGGCAATACATTTCAATGTCCGTACTGTGAGATACCTAACACAGCGCTACAGGGAGACAGGACAGACAGCTGATCGTCCTCGCAAGGGCAGACCACGTGTAACAACACCTGCAAAGGATCGGTACATCCGAACATCGCACCTGCGGAACAGGTACAGGATGGCAACAACAACTGCCCGAGTTACACCAGGAACGCACAATCCCTCCATCAGTGCTCTGACTGTCCGCAATAGGCTGAGAGAGGCTGGACTGAGGGCTTGTAGGCCTGTTGTAAGGAAGGTTCTCACCAGACAACACCGGCAACAACGTTGCCTATGAGCACAAACCCACCATCGCTGGACCAGACAGGACTGGCAAAAAGTGTTCTTCACTGACACGTTGCGGTGTTGTCTCAACAGGAGTGGTGGTCAGATTCGCGTTTATCGTTGAAGGAATGAGCATTACATCGAGGCCTGTACTCTGGAGTGGGATCAATTTGGAGGTGGAGGGTCCGTCATGGTCGGACTGAACTTGTTGTCATTGCAGGCAATCTCAACACTGTGCATTACACGGAAGACATTCTCCTCCCTCATGTGGTACCCTCCCTGCAGGCTCATCCTGACATGACCCTTCAGCATGACAGTGCCACCAGCCATACTGCTCGTTCTGTGCATGATTCCCTGCAAGACAGGAATGTCAGTGTTCTGCCATGGCCAGCGAAGAGCCCAGATCTCAATCCCATTGAGCACGTCTGGGACCTGTTGGATTGGAGGGTGAGGGCTAGGGTCATTCCCCCCAGAAATGTCCGGGAACTTGCAGGTGCCTTTGTGGAAGAGTGGGTATGAGGAGGAGATTCACTGCAGTACGTAATGCAGCTGGTGGCCACACCAGATACTGACTGTTACTTTTGATTTTGACCCCCCGTTGTTCAGGGACACATTATTCCATTTCTGTCAGTCACATGTCTGTGGAACTTGTTCAGTTTATGTCTCAGTTGTTGAATCCTAAGTTCATACAAATATTTACACATGTTAAGTTTGCTGAAAATAAACTCAGTTGACAGTGAGAAAACATTTATTTTATGCTGAGTTTGTTTTGATTTGTTTAACACTTTTTTGGTTACTACGTGATTCCATATGTGTTATTTCATAGTTTTGATGTCTTCACTATTATTCTACAATGTGAAAAATAGTACAAATAAAGAAAAACCCTTGAATGAGTAGGTGTGTCCAAACTTTTGACTGGTATTGTATATGAGATTACATACAGTGGGGCAAAAAAGTATTTAGTCAGCCACCAATTGTGCAAGGTCTCCCACTTAAAAAGATGAGAGAGGCCTGTAATTTTCATCATAAGTACACTTCAACTATGGCAGACAAAATGAGGGAAAAAAATCCAGAAAATCACATTGTAGGATTTTTAATTAATTTATTTGCAGATTATGGTGGAAAATAAGTATTTGGTCACCTACAAACAAGCAAGATTTCTGGCTCTCACAGACCTGTAACTTCTTCTTTAAGAGGCTCCTCTGTCCTCCACTCGTTACCTGTATTAATTATCAGTATAAAATACACCTGTCCACAACCTCAAACAGTCAAACTCCAAACTCCACTATGGCCAAGACCAAAGAGCGGTCAAAGGACACCAGAAACAAAATTGTAGACCTGCACCAGGCTGGGAAGACTGAATCTGCAATAGGTAAGCAGCTTGGTTTGAAGAAATCCACTGTGGGAGCAATTATTAGGAAATGGAAGACATACAAGACCACTGATAATCTCCCTCGATCTGGGGCTCCACGCAAGATGTCACCCCGTGGGGTCAAAATGATCACAAGAACGGTGAGCAAAAATCCCAGAACCACACTGGGGGACCTAGTGAATGACCTGCAGAGAGCTGGGACCAAAGTAACAAAGCCTACCATCAGTAACACACTACGCCGCCAGGGACTCAAATCCTGCAGTGCCAGACGTGTCCCCCTGCTTAAGCCAGTACATGTCCAGGCCCGTCTGAAGTTTGCTAGAGAGCATTTGGATGATCCAGAAGAAGATTGGGAGAATGTCATATGGTCAGATGAAACCAAAATATAACTTTTTGGTAAAAACTCAACTCGTCGTGTTTGGAGTTGCATCCAAAGAACACCATACCTACTGTGAAGCATGGGGGTGGAAACATCATGCTTTGGGGCTGTTTTTCTGCAAAGGGACCAGGACGACTGATCCGTGTAAAGGAAAGAATGAATGGGGCCATGTATCGTGAGATTTTGAGTGAAAACCTCCTTCCATCAGCAAGGGCATTGAAGATGAAACGTGGCTGGGTCTTTCAGCATGACAATGATCCCAAACACATCGCCCAGGCATTGAAGGAGTGGCTTCGTAAGAAGCATTTCAAGGTCCTGAAGTGGCCTAGCCAGTCTCCAGATCTCAACCCCATAGAAAATCTTTGGAGGGAGTTGAAAGTCCGTGTTGCCCAGCAACAGCCCCAAAACATCACTGCTCTAGAGGAGATCTGCATGGAGGAATGGGCCAAAATACCAGCAACAGTGTGTGAAAACTTTGGACCTGTATCATTGCCAACAAAGGGTATATAACAAAGTTTTGAGATAAACTTTTGTTATTGACCAAATACTTATTTTCCACCATAATTTGCAAATAAATTCATAAAAAATCCTACAATGTGATTTTCTGGAATTTCTTTCTCATTTTGTCTGTCATAGTTGAAGTGTACCTATGATGAAAATTACAGGCCTCATCTTTTTAAGTGGGAAAACTTGCACAATTGTTGGCTGACTAAATACTTTTTTGCCCCACTGTATACAGTGGCTTGCGAAAGTAATCACCCCCCTTGGCATTTTTCCTATTTTGTTGCCTTACAACCTGGAATTAAAATAGATTTTTTTGGGGGTGTTTTTATCATTTGATTTACACAACATTGCCTACCACTTTGAAGATGCAAAATATTTTTTATTGTGAAACAAACAAGAAATAAAGCAAAAAAAAATAGAAAACTTGAGCGTGTATAATTATACACCCCCCCCAAGGTCAAAACTTTGTAGAGCCAGCAATTACAGCTGCAAGTCTCTTGGGTATGTCTCTATAAGCTTGGCACATTTAGCCACTGGGATTTTTGCCCATTTTTTACATTTACATTACATTTAAGTCATTTAGCAGACGCTCTTATCCAGAGCGACTTACAAATTGGTGCATTCACCTTATGACATGCAGTGGAACAGCCACTTTACAATAGTGCATCTAAATCTTTTAAGGGGGGGTGAGAAGGATTACTTTATCCTATCCTAGGTATTCCTTAAAGAGGTGGGGTTTCAGGTGTCTCCGGAAGGTGGTGATTGACTCCGCTGTCCTGGCGTCGTGAGGAGTTTGTTCCACCATTGGGGGCCAGAGCAGCGAACAGTTTTGACTGGGCTGAGCGGGAACTGTACTTCCTCAGTGGTAGGGAGGCGAGCAGGCCAGAGGTGGATGAACGCAGTGCCCTTGTTTGGGTGTAGGGCCTGATCAGAGCCTGGAGGTACTGAGGTGCCGTTCCCCTCACAGCTCCGTAGGCAAGCACCATGGTCTTGTAGCGGATGCGAGCTTCAACTGGAAGCCAGTGGAGAGAGCGGAGGAGCGGGGTGACGTGAGAGAACTTGGGAAGGTTGAACACCAGACGGGCTGCGGCGTTCTGGATGAGTTGTAGGGGTTTAATGGCACAGGCAGGAGCCCAGCCAACAGCGAGTTGCAGTAATCCAGACGGGAGATGACAAGTGCCTGGATTAGGACCTGCGCCGCTTCCTGTGTGAGGCAGGGTCGTACTCTGCGGATGTTGTAGAGCATGAACCTACAGGAACGGGCCACCGCCTTGATGTTATTTGAGAACGACAGGGTGTTGTCCAGGATCACGCCAAGGTTCTTAGCGCTCTGGGAGGAGGACACAATGGAGTTGTCAACCGTGATGGCGAGATCATGGAACGGGCAGTCCTTCCCGGGAGGAAGAGCAGCTCCGTCTTGCCGAGGTTCAGCTTGAGGTGGTGATCCGTCATCCACACTGATATGTCTGCCAGACATGCAGAGATGCGATTCGCCACCTGGTCATCAGAAGAGGAAAGGAGAAGATTAATTGTGTGTCGTCTGCATAGCAATGATAGGAGAGACCATGTGAGGTTATGACAGAGCCAAGTGACTTGGTGTATAGCGAGAATAGGAGAGGGCCTAGAACAGAGCCCTGGGGACACCAGTGGTGAGAGCACGTGGTGAGGAGACAGATTCTCGCCACGCCACCTGGTAGGAGCGACCTGTCAGGTAGGACGCAATCCAAGCGTGGGCCGCGCCGGAGATGCCCAACTCGGAGAGGGTGGAGAGGAGGATCTGATGGTTCACAGTATCGAAGGCAGCCGATAGGTCTAGAAGGATGAGAGCAGAGGAGAGAGAGTTAGCTTTAGCAGTGCGGAGCGCCTCCGTGATACAGAGAAGAGCAGTCTCAGTTGAATGACTAGTCTTGAAACCTGACTGATTTGGATCAAGAAGGTCATTCTGAGAGAGATAGCGGGAGAGCTGGCCAAGGACGGCACGTTCAAGAGTTTTGGAGAGAAAAGAAAGAAGGGATACTGGTCTGTAGTTGTTGACATCGGAGGGATCGAGTGTAGGTTTTTTCAGAAGGGGTGCAACTCTCGCTCTCTTGAAGATGGAAGGGACGTAGCCAGCAGTCAGGGATGAGTTGATGAGCGAGGTGAGGTAAGGGAGAAGGTCTCCAGAAATGGTCTGGAGAAGAGAGGAGGGGATAGGGTCAAGCGGGCAGGTTGTTGGGCGGCCGGCCGTCACAAGACGCGAGATTTCATCTGGAGAGAGAGGGGAGAAAGAGGTCAGAGCACAGGATAGGGCAGTGTGAGCAGAACCAGCGGTGTCGTTTGACGAGTTTTCCTCCATTTCCACTCGGCTGCCCGGAGCCCTGTTCTGTGAGCTCGCAATGAGTCGTCGAGCCACGGAGCGGGAGGGGAGGACCGAGCCGGCCTGGAGGATAGGGGACATAGAGAGTCAAAGGATGCAGAAAGGGAGGAGAGGAGGGTTGAGGAGGCAGAATCAGGAGATAGGTTGGAGAAGGTTTGAGCAGAGGGAAGAGATGATAGGATGGAAGAGGAGAGAGTAGCGGGGGAGATAGAGCGAAGGTTGGGACGGCGCGATACCATCCGAGTAGGGGCAGTGTGGGAAGTGTTGGATGAGAGCGAGAGGGAAAAGGATACAAGGTAGTGGTCGGAGACTTGGAGGGGAGTTGCAATGAGGTTAGTGGAAGAACAGCATCTAGTAAAGATGAGGTTGAGCGTATTGCCTGCCTTGTGAGTAGGGGGAAGGTGAGAGGGTGAGGTCAAAAGAGGAGAAGAGTGGAAAGAAGGAGGCAGAGAGGAATGAGTCAAAGGTAGACATGGGGAGGTTAAAGTCGCCCAGAACTGTGAGAGGTGAGCCGTCCTCAGGAAAGGAGCTTATCAAGGCATCAAGCTCATTGATGAACTCTCCGAGGGAACCTGGAGGGCGATAAATGATAAGGATGTTAAGCTTGAAAGGGCTGGTAACTGTGACAGCATGGAATTCAAAGGAGGCGATAGACAGATGGGTAAGGGGAGAAAGAGAGAATGACCACTTGGGAGAGATGAGGATCCCGGTGCCACCACCCCACTGACCAGAAGCTCTCGGGGTGTGCGAGAACACGTGGGCGGACGAAGAGAGCAGTAGGAGTAGCAGTGTTATCTGTGGTGATCCATGTTTCCGTCAGTGCCAAGAAGTCGAGGGACTGGAGGGAGGCATAGGCTGAGATGAACTCTGCCTTGTTGGCCGCAGATCGGCAGTTCCAGAGGCTACCGGAGACCTGGAACTCCACGTGGGTCGTGCGCTGGGACCACCAGATTAGGGTGGCCGCGGCCACGCGGTGTGGAACGTTTGTATGGTCTGTGCAGAGAGGAGAGAACAGGGATAGACAGACACATAGTTGACAGGCTACAGAAGAGGCTACGCTAATGCAAAGGAGATTGGAATGACAAGTGGACTACACGTCTCGAATGTTCAGAAAGTTAAGCTTACGTAGCAAGAATCTTATTGACTAAAATGATTAAAATGATACAGTACTGCTGAAGTAGGCTAGCTGGCAGTGGCTGCGTTGTTGACTTTGTAGGCTAGCTGGCAGTGGCTGCGTTGTTGACACTACACAAATCAAGTCGTTCCGTTGAGTGTAATAGTTTATACAGTGCTGCTATTCGGGGCTAGCTGGCTAGCTAGCAGTGTTGATTACGTTACGTTGCGTTAAAAGAACGACAATAGCTGGCTAGCTAACCTAGAAAATCGCTCTAGACTACACAATTATCTTTGATACAAAGACGGCTATGTAGCTAGCTATGTAGCTAGCTACGATCAAACAAATCAAACCGTTGTACTGTAATGAAATGAAAATGAAAATGTGATACTACCTGTGGAGCGAAGCGGAATGCGACCGGGTTGTTGAGTGCGGAAGTTCTATTCGGTAGACGTTGGCTAGCTGTTGGCTAGCTAGCAGTGTCTCCTACGTTAAGGACGACAAATAGCTGGCTAGCTAACCTCGGTAAATTAAGATAATCACTCTAAAACTACACACTCTAAACTACACAATTATCTTGGATACGAAGACAGCAAAGACAACTATGTAGCTAGCTAACACTACACTAATCAAGTCGTTCAGTTGAGTGTAATAGTTTCTACAGTGCTGCTATTCGGTAGATGGTGGACGTTTGCTAGCTGGCTAGCTAGCTAGCTGCTGGGCAGATAGCAGTGTAGACTACGTTAGGACGACGAAATACGATAATTACGCTATTATCTTTGATACAATGACGGCTATGTAGCTAGCTAAGAAGAAATTGCTAAGATTAGACAAATCAAACCGTTGTACTAATGCAAAACTGTTCCAGCTCCTTCAAGTTGGATGGGTTCCGCTGGTGTACAGCAATCTTTAAGTCATACCACATATTCTCAATTGGATTGAGGTCTGGGCTTTGACAAGGCCATGCCAAGACATTTAAATGTTTCCCCTTAAACCACTCAAGTATGCTTAGGGTCATTATCCTGCTGGAAGGTGAACCTCCATCCCAGTCTCAAATCTCTGGAAGACTGAAACAGGTTTCCCTCAAGAATTTCCCTGTATTTAGCGCCATCCATCATTCTTTCAATTCTGACCAGTTTCCCTGTCCCTGCTGATGAAAAACATCCTCACAGCCTGATGCTGCCTCTACCATGCTTCACTGTGGAGATGGTGTTCTCGGGGTGATGAGAGGTGTTGGGTTTGGCCAGACATAACGTTTTCCTTGATGGCCGAAAAGCTAAATTTTAGTCTTATCTGACCAGAACACCTTCTTGCATATGTTTGGGGAGTCTCCCACATGCCTGTTGGCGAACACCAAATGTGTTTGCTTATTTTTTTCTTTAAGCAATGGCTTTTTTTCTGGCCACTCTTCCGTAAAGCCCAGCTCTGTGGAGTGTACGGCTTAAAGTGGTCCTATGGACAGATACTGCAATCTCCGCTGTAGAGCTTTGCTTTTTGAATACGCAGATTTACACAGAGGAGTCCGTAATTTGCTTTCTAATGATGAAAGAAGTTCATGAATTTATCACTGCTGAAGTGAAAGCCACCCTCTCTTGGGGAATGCTGCTTTTTAGTTAGCTTTGCGACAGTTTCAAAAATACATTTTGGATTGTTCTTATTTTCCTCAATTAAGTTGGAAAAATAGGATGATCGAGCAGCAGTGAGGGCTCTTCGATACTGCACGGTACTGTCTTCCAAGCTAGTCAGAAGACTTCCAGTTTGGTGTGGCACCATTTCCGTTCCAATTTTCTGGAAGCTTGCTTCAGAGCTGGGGTATTTTCTGTATAACAGGGAGCTAGTTTCTTATGACAAATGTCTTTTGTTTTTAGGGGTGCGACTGCATCTAGGGTATTGCGCAAGGCTAAATTGATTTCCTCAGTTAGGTGGTTAACTGATTTTTGTACTCTGACGTCCTTTGGTAGGCGGAGGGAGTCTGGAAGGGCATCTAGGAATCTTTGGGTTGTCCGAGAATTTATAGCACGACTTTTGATGATTCTTGGTTGGTGTCGGAGCAGATTGTTTGTTGCGATTGCAAACGTAATAAAATGGTGGTCCGATAGTCCAGGATTGTGAGAACAAATATTAAGATGCACAACATTTATTCCACGGGACAAAACTAGGTTCAGAGTATGACTGTGGCAATGAGTAGATCCGGAGACATGTTGGAATCGATGATGGCTCCGAAAGCCAGAGTGGGCCTGTGGACTTTTCCATGTGAATAGTAAAGTCATCAAAAATGTGAATATTATCTGCCATGACTACAAGGTCCGATAGGAATTCAGGGAAATCTGTGAGGAATGCTGTATATGGCTCAGGAGGCCTGTAAACAGTAGCCATAAAAAGTGATTGAGTAGGCTGCATAGATTTCATGACCAGAAGCTCAAAAGACGAAAATGTCGGAGGTTTTTTGTAAATTAAAATTTGCTATCATAAATGTTAGCAACACCTCCGCCTTTGCGGGATGCGCAGGGATATGGTCACTAGTGTAAAAATGAGGTGAGGCCTCATTTAACACAGTAAATCCTCTGAATGTTTCATCCTAACATCGTGGATAACAATATCCCTATACTCGCCAGTTTTTGCCAGCAAACATCTTCAGATTAGCCTTAACTTCGGTAGCCCTGCCCCCTGGTAAACAGTGTATGATCGCTTTATGATTCTTATTAAGTCTAATACCGCGGGTAATGGAGTGGCCAATGACTAGGGTTTTCAATTTGTCAGAGCTTATGGTGGGAGCCTTCGACATCTCAGAACCTGTAACGGGAGGAGTAGAGACCAGAGAAGGCTCAGCCTCTCACTCCGACTTGCTGCTTAATGGGGAGAACCGGTTGAAAGTTTCTGTCGGCTGAATAAGCGACACCGGTTGAGCATTCCTACAGCATTTCCCTCCAGAAGCCATGAGAAAGTTGTCCGGCTGCGGGGACTGTGCGAGGGGATTTATACTACTATTTGTACTTACTGGTGGCACAGACGCTGTTTCATCCTTTCCTACATTGAAATTACCCTTGCCTAACGATTACGTCTGAAGCTGGGCTTGCAGCACAGCTATCCTCGCCGTAAGGCGATCGTTCTCTGGTATATTATGAGTACAGCGACTGCAATTAGAAGGCATCGTGTTAATCTTACTACTTAGCTTCGGCTGGTGGAGGTTCTGACGAACCACGTCCAGATAAAGCGTCCGGAGTGAAAAACTTGAATGAAAAAAAGTTGAGCGAGGGAAAAACAAAAAATATAAACGGTAATTAAAAAGTAAAGTTGTCAGGTAGCAAAGTAAGGTTAGCAACAAAATGCACAGCAGCACGTAAACAAGTCTACAAGTTGTGACTGGAAATGACGTGAAGTTATCTTCGGTCTCTTTGTTACCTCTCTGATTAATGCCCTCCTTGCCTGGTCCATGAGTTTTGGTGTGCAGCCCTCTCTTGGCAGGTTTGTGGTTTTTTCCATTTTTTTATGGAATTAATGGTGCTCCGTGGGATGTTCAAAGTTTCTGATATTTCTTTTATAACCCAACCCTGATCTGTACTTCTCCACAACTTTGTCCCTGACCTGTTTGGAGAGCTCCTTGGTCTTCATAGTGCCGCTTGCTTGGTGGTGGCCCTTGCTTAGTGGTGTTGCAGAATCTTGGGCCTTTCAGAACAGGTGTATGCTGAGATCATGTGACAGATCATGTGCACACAGGTGGACTTCAACTAATTATGCGACTTCTGAAGGTAGTTGGTTGCACCAGATCTTATATAGGGGCTTCTTAGCAAAGTTTTCAGTTTCTCTATTTTTTGAAACAAGTTCATTTCACTTCAACAATTGACTATTTTGTGTCTCTCCATTACATCAAATCCAAATAAAAATCCATTTAAATTACAGGTTGTAATGCAACAAAATAGGAAAAACACCAAGGGGTGTGAATACTTTTGCAAGGCACTGTACGTTATTGTGAGAAGAATACTGGTCACACACGGGTTGAATTGTATTTCAACATACCTCTTTATTTAGGTTGATGGGATGACATTGACATAATGACGTTGATTCAAATATACCATTTTAATATCAACATTTAAACAAGATAAAATAAAACATCTAATCAAATATGACATTTGACTTAATTTCAACCACAAAAAAAAATATACTGTATATGGAATACAGGATGTGGAATTTTCAACATAAACATATTTCTGATGATTATGTTGTAATTCAATTGATGTAACAACCTGTTAGTCAGGTTAAGTAATTGTATTGAAGTTTTACCCTAATTTCAATGTTTACTATGCTGGTTGTAATGAGATGAACAGTACTGGTTGATGACTTTTTGGAAATCCAAATGTGTTTTCCACATACATTCCACGTCACAATAGGTTGACAAATGACGTTGATTCAACCAGTGTCCAGTGGGATGGCATCAGGTAATTAAAATTCACAAAAGACTGATAAAAAAAAAAATCAAGATTGTCATATACCCAGAATCTCATAGTATATACGCATTGCATAAAACAACAATTGGTTATGACTATACAGAAGGCAAGTATTACAGGATCCAGTGCTCGATAAAGAGAATAAAATCTGATGGAGACATGAAATTGCCTTTTTAATTCGGCTAACATCAATAGCTAACATCAACAGTCACATCAATGGATACATGATAGACAATATTACTGCAAATGCAAATAATCTGTGCTTTACATAAGCAAGCGATTCAATTTGAGATTTCTTCCAACAATTACACTAGCTAATAATTATAATAATTAAACTGGTTGTTTGGATCCTGGATGCCTGATAACAGTTCCATCATGCCATGTTCCTGTCCGAATCATCTCGTCTTTATCTCAACTTGCACATTATTTCCCCTTGCTTCCAGACAAGCATATATTTTGGTATAGCGGGGTTAATATAAACCTCGCTGTCTGCCTGTCTAACCTCGGAAACAATGTTTAACTCTTCAATTTCTCTGTGACCAGACGAGACAACCTTTTCTGAGCTAGGCGAAATCACGCATATGCCAATAGAAAACAGCTCAAACGAAAATGTAGCTAGTGTACGGTCATTCCAGGTTCAATGTTCGACTTGACTGAGCTGAAGTTGGCTAGCTAGTGACACGAAAGTTATCCTGCTTGCATAGCAACCATTTTGTTTAGTAGAACTGATGACCATCCTGTTGCATAGCAACTATGCAAGAATCTTTAACGACTAGGTCGCATCTGTAGCAACATGACCAAAAGAACCAGATTTTTGTCCGCACTATATCTCCTGGTAGAATAAGGTCATTTTATGAATTTACTTATCAAATAAAGTCAATGAAAATATGTAATTCATTGTTATTTTAATATGTTGGTAACAGATTTCTAAAAACAATAAGGCACGCAAGGCGGTGCTGTATCATGAATACAGTCACAGGCAAATAAGTCGACTCCGTTGTAGCGTCGGGCCGAACAACGCCATTTACCTTTGACCTTATTCATGATACAGCACTGCCTCTTGTGCCTTTTCACTAAGTAAACCCTCAGTATTCATTACAAATAATGTGCTTGTTTCAAAACATCAATGGATCACAAAAGTGCCCACCTGTTAAGATACTATACCCCTTTCACACTAGTGAGCCGAGCCCAGCAGTACTGTCCTAGTTGCTGGAACCATGCTGGAAAGGACCATGTTAAAGGAAAATACATGAGCCAGCACAGTATGGATGGGGTCAGCAAGACGGTGTGAAAAGAGGCACTAATGTCAACTGGAATGTCTGCATGTCACATATTTATTCATTTTCCTGCCTTGTGCATCAACTCAAAACCATGGCACACTGTCCGAGATCGCATTCAGGGAGGAAGAGCATGTTATGATGTCCCTTCATGTGTCTCCTCTGTCAGGTTACAGGGCTGTTATACTCCTTGGTGTGGTCTGAGGCAAAGGCTTGGCTGGCCACTACAAGCACACAGCCGAATTAAAACCTAACCTAACTCATCAATGTTCAGCCACTCCCAACAGGTAAGAATAATATTAAGATTCTTCCCGGTCGCAAGTAGAGATCTGTGTGCAAACAGAAAAGTTGTCGGGCTAATGTCTTTCAGTGCAAACAGAAAAGTTGTCTGGCTAATGTCTTTCAGTGCAAACAGTGGGTTTTTTGGAGGAGGTTTACTCAGTCATTTACAACTGTCGCAGCTTTCCAGTTGTCAGAAGTCCAGTTCTTGATCCCGCTAGTTTAGTTCTTGGTTTTTAGGCAGTCGATATCAGATGAGGCAGTCCCATGTTTAGAGTGCTTCTTCAGCACATCACACTCGAGTGCCTTCCCTATAGGGCAGGGGTTACCTGGATTGGGTATTTTCTCTTAAAAAGGTCAGTGGCTCATGGTGCATAGAGAGACAGAGATAAGCAAAATGTGGTGTGCCGTGGCATCTCACTAGATTTCAGATACCTAGTAGCACAGTATCCTTGGTCTCTGCCCTGACCTCACAGGCTGCCCTTGTGGCTGGCACAGTCGTCACAGACGCGGACAGGGTGGTCCCAGCCACGGGAGGGCACTGGGCGGCTCTTTGAGGAGCAACCGCTGCAGACACCCTGGCCACATGCCCGGCAGTGGTGCTTGGACATACTGGGGGTGAAGGCTTTTCTGCACTTATGGCACTGCACGATCTGCTGGTCGGGGATCCAGTAGTCAGGCCGGGCCACTCCCTTCACAAAGCCTGGAACATGGAGGAGAGCGAGATACATAAATAGCTGTTTATTGACAGTCAGAGCAGAGGATAAAGACTATAATCTTTGTGAATATAATATTCAATGTTAGATCTTGTGGATTTCTGTCTGCATATGCGGTAAAATGTCTATGGTACCTGGTGTGAAGTTTTTTTCCCCAAGTGTTTTTGTGAATACACAGAGACATTTATACTAGCTAGCTTTATTTGTGATGCGTTTCTCAAACACGACGCTAGCCGTACTCACACAGAGGATAGTCCACTGCAGTGGTGACCATGTCTAGAGTAGACTGGGCCACCTCTGTCAACCTGCGGGCCATCAGCCCCCGCGGCTCCACCACAGACACTACAGGACACGGAGAGGGACCAACAGAGCCATCAGGATCACTGGAAAACATGTTCTTTTAACCTCTATTTGACTAGGAAGTCCCTTGAGAGGAGTCGTCTTTCGAGGGAGACATGAATGAACACTTACTATTCACATCAAACACCTTGGTTGTCTCCCAAACTGAACCCTATTCTCTTTGCTAGTGTACTACTTTTGGCCAGAGCCCAATGGGTCCAAGTAAGTAAAGTAAGATGGTAAGTCTTTCGGCGAGTAAGCATTGTCCGAGCCAGAATGGCCGCCCTCGGTCAATAGTTCAGTATAAAAAGGAACTGGGTACCATTTAGGACGCGTCCCTCATTCATTGTCGCATTCATTCATTACAAAATAATAATAATACATTTGACTAAAAACTGACCCTGAATCAGACTAAGTTGGAGGTAGCGTCAGGTTTTACATTAACATCCATGGCCCAAAACTGATCCTAAAACATTAGCTGGCATCCTGACCCTGGTTGGTGGTGTCGGTCCCTCCCTGGCGGTGGCAGGTATCACAGACACGGACGGGGGTGCTTCCCCAGCCCCTCTCGGGTACGGGCATGCTGTGGGTGGAGCAGGCCTGGCAGAAGCCCTCGCCACACCAACGACAGTGGTGCTTCCTCTCTGCCTCCTCAAAGGGCTTCTTACAGCAGTGACACACCTGGGGGACAGGCACAGAGCACAATATGATTAGAATGTCAAGAGCCAGTAGTCAGAACTATACACTCACAACCGTACCAAACAACTCTGTTCAGTGCCACATTTGAGAATTAAAACAGCCATTTGTTGGTTTTACTCACTATAATGATGATATATTGGTTTTAGAATTAATGCGGCGTCCTTTTGGTATTTGGGCACGGGGTCGATCACCTTAATAAAAACAGCTACTCTTAGGGCTCTGCTATCTGTTCAAAAAGCCTGTGAGTGTGTTGCTGGTCTAGATGCCGTGTTTGCTGGTTAGATCATGCTGTGAGAGTGATGACTCACGGTGATGTCCGTGTTGGGTCTCCAATAGAGCGGGGCCACCTGGTCAGTGAGCCAGGACGTGACCGCCTTGGTGGGGCCCGTGCTGTACTCCGACACAGACTGGATCACAACGTTCATCCCATCCAGCACCCTCTGCGCCGCATTCTGGTGGTCTGTCAGGAAGGCCTCAGACTGGACAGAGAGAGCAACGGTCAGAAGGAGAGGGAGGTCATCTTTGAATGTATTTGACATCTATGTTGGCAGTGTGTATTCATCCATTCATAATTGATGATGATGACCATGAACCATTGAAGTACAGTGTTGTTGTTGCCAGTGCAAGTAACATTATCTTTATTAACCTTTGATAGCGGACATACTTTGAAAGTTAAATATATGCCAGACACTTTGCATATAAATTCCAACCAGTTCAGTCGCAAATGACCCTAAACATTCTCACTGACACTTCAATTGAGCTTGAGTGACTGTTTGTCTGCAGTTCCTGCCAGTACAATGAGGGGCGTTTAGGACCAGGCGGCTCAGCTCACCCCCTCCCAGACGTGTTTGACATCGGGCCGCACCACGCCGCTCTCTGGGTCCTGGTTGCCCAGCCAGTATTGACGGCTGCGGTAGATGATGCCACAGCTGCCACACTCCAGGACATACCTGGCAGGGCCGGTGCACCGTGGAGAGAGTGGAAGGAAATATATAGTGCATTGGCTTAGATGGCAGAGTGGATTCTATGTATTTGTGAATGACTGGTACTTCATTGACTGGATGGTTGAAAGGGACATCTTTTAATACCATCAAAAAGTACGTGTGTGTGTGTGTCTGCAAAGAGTCCAGATTACTTCAACAACTCACCCAGACCAGGCGTACTTTGCCAACCCAAACCAGGGGTTGTCTGTGGAGGCTGAGGTTTTAGGAATGACAATAACCTCCCTGCCACCCTCATAGCACCGCTGTGCAGGTAGGACCAGATCAGGGAGAGAGCACACAACGTATGATTAATGCTAGCTTCATACCCTTGGTTCATGCATTTGCTAGTACGACAAATTGTTCAACACCATCTCCACAGGATTCCATCCTATATCATATATAGAAGAATACTTCCTTGTCCATTTTCTTTTCAGATCACATTAACAAGTCTATATTGGTTCCAACCCAACTAAATGTATCTTTCTCTCTTACATTCCATCACAGACCATATGTGAAATGCCTTACCTTGCAGATGAGGACCTTGTTGTTGTACTGGTGAGCGTACTGACACAGTCCGTCTGCCAGGTGAGGGACTCTGTCTCTGAGATGGTTCATCCCGTTCTTACAGCGGATACTGAGGGGAAAGAAAACAAGGACAATGAATCCATCCATCACATACTTAACATCTCTGATCACCTGCCATGTTGGTGGATGGCCAAAAGGCGTCGCTCCTTTTCTCCTAGCGGCACAAGATGTTAGACGTGCATCATAACATCATTTATAACGGTGACCAACAAGGCTTCATACTCAAGCAGTGAGAGCCTGTTAAACCAATGTCTATTTCTGGATATGAACCCCAATCAGTATGTTTACGGACAATTCGGCTTCTGATCTAGCTCAAATTTCCCAAGTTGAAGAAGACGCTGTACATCATGAAAACTCGTGGATATGTATGATGTACATAGGACAAACAGACTTTTATGCTTCCTTTGTGGCAACCCATCTGGGAGGGACACATATCCTAGCACTACCTGCTCACGTGGAGCAGGTGAATACACCATTCATCAGTGCACACTGTAGCAAAACATGGAAAATGGTTTGCAATGAAAACGAGAGCTTCAATTGGACAAATGCAGGTTAGTCCCTCCCCATTTAGTTTTGATTCATGTGATAAAGTTACTCTGAGCAGATACATGCAGCAGATGCAGGGAAGTCACTTACTTGCAGCTGAGACAGACTGAAGAGCAGGTGAAGTATTCGTCAGGGAAGAAGGAGTAGAGGGGGATTTTGTTGTCTAAGATCTCCCCACAGAACCTGTCACTCAGGGCCTGGAGAGGAGGGGAGAAGGAGAGAGAGGTGAGGCCCAGGGGATGAGCCAAGCAGGGTCATGAGGTCAAAACAAACAAAACAAACATTCATTGGTTGGTTTTGGAAAGGCCTATTTACCCAGACAAGCACATAATTCCCATGAACATTAGCTAGTACCAGCATTACCTGTCTATCAAACAAATGAATTATGCAACAATGCAAAGAGATAAACACACACAGACCTGCAGAGCGCTGAAGACGATGGCCGGTTGGCGGGGCGATCGTGTGGCAGTGTTCCTGACTTGCTGGCGTACAGCCTCCAGGAGCAGAGAGTAGTTGGTCGGTGGAGTGATGGTCTGGGTGCCCACGTACTGCACTGAGCTGAAGGCCTCTGTACCCAGGCCCAGGTCATGGAAGCGCCTCTGGAGCTGAGTGTCTGCATAGCCAGGGACATCTGTTCGCTCTGTGGGGACAAAGTAGGACAACGTCATGGGTTGAGTTCACACACCCAACTGACTGTTGAGTAAATAGTGTAGTATGTGTGACTTTAGTAGTTGTATCTGTGGGTGTGTCTCACCCAGTGTAATGGCTGGGTGTGATTCTGAATTTAAATAATATGTTAGCGTGTTGTTGTTCAATTACTTTTTTTTATTGAATGTTATTTATTCCCAAGGTGCAATTACTTTGGGAAAATGAGTCTGAAACCACAACATGACAGCATAATCTAACCATTCCACAATGTGTTGTCTAACAACTCATGAGCAAATTGTTGTGTAACGCATGTATAGAAACATATGATTACATGTGGTGCATGTTAGTGACTGGGCCTCTCCTGTACATACCATGGCCCAGTAGCTGGGTGTGGGTGGTCTCCTGGAACACGATGACCGCCGGCCCCAGGGAGGAGAGGGGAACGTCCATGCCACAGCGGCTGGAGAGGGCGCGCAGCTCGGGGGTGAAGTGCTTCAGGTAGGCCCCTGAGGCGCTGCTTAGGAACTGGAACATGTCGTTGTGCAGCCTCTCGGCCCGCGTGCGGTACACCACCACGTCCGATACGGCCAGCACCTTCAGCAGCAGACGCATGCGCTGGTTCTGGTTGGCCGCCGCCCCCAGCAGGCCCTCTGTATCCAGAGCCACCAGGCACAGCCCGGGGTCAAAGGCGGCCCACACGCCCACTGTGCAGGAGCTGGGGGACTTGGAGGTGTAGAATACGGTATCCCCGCCAAACAGGATGTGGTTGAGGGTGTGGGACTTACCGTCGCCCGTGTTGCCGAAGATGGAGAGGACCTTGACGCCCTGCATGTCCCCGCAGCCCAGCCTCTCCAGGAACTGAGCCTCATCATGGACCTGGGTTAATGGTGGAGAGGATGGGAGATCAAGTTATGTTATAGTTAGCTATAGGATGTTATGTTGTCAAATACATGTCAAATTACTTTTCCTGTAGGAGCAATTTAGGCTTACTTATGTGGTTGTTGTGTTGTGGATATAGTTTGTCTATCTTTATTCCACTTAATGTGAACACTAGAGGGCACTATATCGATTTGGGTCATGGGTTACACGTATAGGCAGACAGGTAACCAGGAAGTATGGAAGCAGATAGGTATGGAGAGAATACATGCAGATGTAATTGCCATAGGCGCATATTTTAGTTCCAATGTGTTAATGGTGAGCAGGGTAAGAACAACCACATAAATAGGACAAAATGGCTCCTACGTTAGCATTTGGCCTAACAATTATGTTATCAAAGGTAACTTTACACTGACAAGTAGTCTCAGGGCTCAACCTTACCCTTATTCATGACTCAAATTGCATTTCATTACAATGAGCCATTGAACATCCCCTTTATCATTGTGAGGAAAAATGTCCCGATGCTCCGATGATACCCAAATCCTCTGTCTAAATGCAAATACACCTTACACGCGTTGCAGTTTTTGAAACATTTGTAATTGGAACTTAACATTCATATAAGCGAGCAATCATTTTCCTTATCCAAAAGATACTTACTGTATGCAGTTTACAGGGCTCTACAGGTGTAACAATTTGAATCGCATATGCAACTAATTGTTTTGCTGTGCGACCTGGAATTTGAATTTAAAACCATCAGTGCACCTAGAAAAAACATCACCCAGATGAAAATTGATGCAATGATTACTTCACTGTACCGCAGCCCAGGTGCCATGCCCGTCATGCTTGCACCATTACTACAAAGAAAACGTCTTGTTACTTAAAATATTTGTCTTTGCGTTCCTAATTTCTTTGTGTGCTCCTGCATTTTTCAACAGGCACACACGTGCTCCCTGTAAAAAAGGTCAGCGTAGAGCCCTGGTTGAGGAAAGTTTATTTTAATGTTTGTGACCCCCTTTTATTTAGTTGTCTTTTTTGCTGTTGAAGGGGTTACAGGTACAAAAAACTAAGAAATGCATATAATGATCACCACAACCTGTTGCAAATCTCAGTCCCCCATCCCTCCTCCCGTATCTTCCCTCCCCAACCAGAAACCATGCCTCCCACACCAGCAGTGCTGCCTGCCAGCGGTAATCTTCTACGATTCATTGAGAGATTCAAGGGGCTATTATCATTAAGTAACATAACCGATTCAAAGCATTGAATATTTAAATTCATGCACTTCTAAAAATATATATATATAGATATATTTTTTCCTTTGCCCCAGAAGCATATAACTGCAGGGCACTCCCATATCATATGAAGGAATGTGCTTACCTGGTGTAGGGGACACAGTGAACAGTTGGGGCCAATTTCAACGTTAAACGTTTCCTTGGTGTTAAATACAGTCTGTGAACAAACTTAAAATGTATAAGTTGATGGTTCGGTTTACGGGATGCAAAGGTCATATTTATCCATATTCTATTCCAGTTAAAGGGTTGTCCAGATTCAATTAGATATGTGGACCATACTTTAATGGCTATCCCAGAATGACCTTTCCAAAAGTTGCTTCTATATATTTTAGAGATCAGTCCTTTCAGGAGCCCAGATAATTTATTTATAAATCCCATCATTGGATGGTTCAGTAGTTGGATTTCCAAAGGGATTCCATAGGGAAAAAAGGAACTAGTAAATATAGAAAAAAAGGAGTTGCCTGGTAATGTGTATTTATCTTTTACATTTTGGAATGTTCTCAAACCCTTGCTGTCCATCAGTAAGGGTATGGGGATTCCACATTTGGACCATTGGGGGGGGGGGGGGGGGGCAAAAGGCCACCTTCCAGATAACAAGACATTATTGTGAAATATTAGAGTATGGGCATGCCATTTTGATTCCCAGTTACATTGCTTTTCAATAATAAGCCTTGAGGGTAGTTTAGTATTTAAGGGATACTGTATATCAGTGAAGACCACTTCTTCCAGGGTAATAGGAGACACCATATTTCTCTCTATACTTAGCCAGGGGGGCAGAAGAATTATGTCTAAACCAATTTAGGATGGGGCGGAAATACAATTTAAAGTTTGTTTCGGAGAGTCCTCCTACGTCTTTCCCTTTTTGTAAATTGTTTTATTTTATCCTGAGTCGTTTACATTACCATATACACTAACGTTCAAAAGTTTGGGGTCACTTAGAAATGTCCATGTTTTTGAAAGAAAAGCTCATTTTTTGTCCATTAAAATAACATCAAATTGATCAGAAATACAGTGTAGATAGACATGGTTAATGTTTTAAATGACCATTGTAGCTGGAAATGGCAGATTTTTTAAATGGAATATCTACATAGGTGTACAGAGGCCCATTATCAGCAACCATCACTCCTGTGTTCCAATGGCACGTTATGTTAGCTAATCCAAGTTCATCATTTTAAAAAGGCCAATTGATCATTAGATAACCATTTTGCAATTATGTTAGCACAGTTGAAAACTGTTGTTCTGATTAAAGAAGCAATAAAACTGGCCTTCTTTAGACGAGTTGAGTATCTGGAGCAAGCAGCATTTGTGGGTTCGATTACAAGCTCAAAAATAACTTCTTCTGAAGCAGCCAAGAAATTGCCAAGAAACTTAAGTTCTCGTAAAACGCTGTGTACTACTCCCTTCACAGAATAGCGCAAACTGGCTCTAACCAGAATAGAAAGAGGAGTGGGAGGCCCCGGTGAACAACTGAGCAAGAGGCTTCATTAAATAGTACCCACAAAACACCAGTCTCAATGTCAACAGTGAAGAGGCGACTCCGGGATGCTGGCCTTCTAGGCATAGTTCCTCTGTCCAGTGTCTGTGTTCTTTTGCCAATGTTAATCTTTTCTTTTTATTGTCCAGTCTGAGATATAGCTTTTTCTTTGCAACTCTGACTAGAAAGCCAGCATCCCAGAGTCGCCTCTTCACTGTTGACAATGAGACTGGTGTTTTGCGGATACTATTTAATGAAGCTGCCAGTTGAGGACTTGTGAGGCGTCTGTTTCTCAAACTAGACACTAATGTACTTGTCCTCTTGCCCAGTTGTGCACCGGGGCTTCCCACTCTTCTTTCTATTCTGGTTAGGGCCAGTTTGCACTGTACAAGACCTTCAGTTTCTTGGCAATTTATCACATGGAATATCCTTCAATTTGGCGTCACAAACTGTATGATTGATTTTGCCTGTGGAGCTTTCTAGTGAGGGTCTGCGAGGAAAACCGGTAGCGCATTTTATGAAAACTCCTGTCTGACCAAAAGAGGACAAGGACCCAGCCAGACCAGACCCTTACTGTGAACTGCACAGGGGGAGACATCATCTGTGAACATTTGAGGGACATATCTTCTGAAATTCAGTAAGTCAATTAAAAAAAAATTGTATACAAATTCAAATAAATTATGGAAACCTAATTAAGGCGAGTAACACATACATTTAAGTCAAAAAGGTACCCATAGTCTTATAGGAGAAGGCTATTCACTAGTCTTATGAGAAGACTAGAGCGAGGGCGTAACGCTACCATGGAAAGCCCCACCGACAGCTGTCTGTAGGCATTTATAAGAGAAGTATATGTGGTCTGCAGCCATTACTAATAGCATGTGGTCTTATTATATATGTATGTGAAAGATACATGTGGTGCATAAGAAGTAACGACAGAGAATCATTGAAGATGCACATGGGGTAATACGGGAGATTATCGAGTGTGTTTGGGAATAGTACTAAGTGAATGTTGAAGTTGTGTGAGTGTGTAAAGAACGTGTTAAACTGATTGATTGAAATTTGGATATTAAGCTGATGAAATATGGATAATAAGAGGATTGAAATGTAGCTACTAAGTACTGCATGAATGAGAGCTATCAGGAGATAGCTCCGGTGTCAGGGGACTAGCTCCGGTGTGAAAGAGGTCTGCATGAATACCCCAACCAGTTCTGTGTGAGTTTTTCGATCTATAACATTATCGACAGTTCTGTTATCTAGGGGTTTCGTCCACCACCACCCATCGTAGTCTGGGACTACTAGCACGAGGTGTTATTGAGCATGGGGTGTTTTATGAATATATAGAGGAAGTAGCGGCAAGATAACCGTGGTGCATAGGATGCGACAATATACTTTTCTATGTGGTCTGAACCACTGATAATAGCATGAGGTGTTATTGTTATTGTAGGCATTTATGAATCATTGAAGATGCACATGGGGTGGTGTGGATGTAAAAACCTAAGTCCACCACCGCCTTTCGGGTCTACAGGTAGAGGATAACATCTCAGGATCTCAATCGAGGATAACATGTCTCATCAGTGGAGTTTGATGGCATAACGTTATGTATGTGGAGATATGAAAGGAGAAAGTACTATTCCTGAATATGCTTTTACTAGAGATGACATATGAAGAGTATAATGGGTTACTAGAGATAAAGTAACATAATGAAGAGTATAATGGGTTACTAGAGATAAAGTAACATATGAAGAGTATAATGGGTTACTAGAGATAAAGTAACATATGACGAGTATAATGGGTTACTAGAGATCTGATGAAGTAACAATAGAAAAAAAAGCATAATAATATTCAACTTGCACACCACCCGTAAACGTACGTATGTGGTCTAAAAAGTATTAAGAGAAATTAATAGTATAATGGGTTACTAGATTTGATAAAGTAACAATGCTCTTAAACGCTAGTAAAACCAAATGAATGCTTTTCAACCGTTCGCTGCCTGCACCCGCACACCTGACCAGCATCACCACCCTGGATGGTTCCGACCTTGAATATGTGGACATCTATAAGTACCTAGGTGTCTGGCTAGACTGTAAACTCTCCTTCCAGACTCATATCAAACATCTCCAATCGAAAATCAAATCAAGAGTCAGCTTTCTATTCCGCAACAAAGCCTTCTTCACTCACGCCGCCAAACTTACCCTAGTAAAACTGACTATCCTACCGATCCTCGACTTCGGCGATGTCATCTACAAAATTGCTTCCAACACTCTACTCAGCAAACTGGATGCAGTTTATCACAGTGCCATCCGTTTTGTCACTAAAGCACCTTATACCACCCACCACAGCGACTTGTATGCTCTAGTCGGCTGGCCCTCGCTACATATTCGTCGCCAGACCCACTGGCTCCAGGTCATCTACAAGTCCATGCTAGGTAAAGCTCCGCCTTATCTCAGTTCACTGGTCACAATGGCAACACCCATCCGTAACACGCGCTCCAGCAGGTGTATCTCACTGATCATCCCTAAAGCCAACACCTCATTTGGCCGCCTTTCGTTCCAGTTCTCTGCTGCCTGTGATTGGAACGAATTGCAAAAATCGCTGAAGTTGGAGACTTTTATCTCCCTCACCAACTTCAAACATCTGCTATCTGAGCAGCTAACCGATCGCTGCAGCTGTACATAGTCTATCGGTAAACAGCCCACCCATTTTTACCTACCTCATCCCCATACTGTTTTTATTTATTTACTTTTCTGCTCTTTTGCACACCAATATCTCTACCTGTACATGACCATCTGATCATTTATCACTCCAGTGTTAATCTGCAAAATTGTAATTATTCGCCTACCTCCTCAATGCCTTTTGCACACAATGTATATAGACTCATCCTTTTTTTCTACTGTGTTATTGACTTGTTAATTGTTTACTCCATGTGTAACTCTGTGTTGTCTGTTCACACTGCTATGCTTTATCTTGGCCAGGTCGAAGTTGCAAATGAGAACTTGTTCTCAACTAGCCTACCTGGTTAAATAAAGGTGAAATAAAAAAAATTAAAAATAAAATCAATGCATCATGGGTTACTAGAGTTTAACTTGATAGGTAGAGACTTAGTATGGACAGAGCATGCCATCTATAGGGGACTGATAGACAGTGCCAGCCCAGTTATTGTGAAAGTTGATCCCAGAAAGAGACTCTAGTCTCAAATTAAAAAAGAAAGCTCCCTCCAAAATGTATCTCTTCCCTTCTGAATTGGCAGATGTATTTTATCAACTCAGCGCATTACATGTTCATCTTAAAATAACATTAATACACGTGAAGCAATTTAATACGTGTGAAGCAAAAAGTGAATATCCAACAGAAATTGGTAATAAATATTAAGAGGTAACATTGTTATGGTAGACTAAAATTAAAACAATGGAGAGAGTTATCATGTTTGTTTTGTTTTAAACCATGCAATAGGGGGAAAAGCAGAACATTGAGAGTGATCCAAGTGTATTAACAGTAGTGATTGAGAAGGTCTTCCTATTGAGAAGAAGGGAGTCCTAGTCGAGGGAAACAGATATGGAGACTAGTGAAAGTAACAAAGTGAATGTTGATTGGCTGTCTGATAGCACTCTAATAATGCAATGTCTTAGTAATTTGAAGAAATAATGTTTCAATACAAGGTCACATGATGAACAGAGGGATTGAGCATTGGGATTGATATTAAATTAGAGGCCGTCATCTGGTGTTTGGGTTAGAGATACGTTTCCTGTGAAACAGATAGCCGTCAGTACTCACTGAACTCAAACAGGCTGTAAGGGACTCAGTGGGACATTTGGAACAGAGGTATGAATCGTTGAATAAGAGACGTTTTTGACCATTTCCAAAGTATTATTACTCAATTATACAGTTTGGGTAACACAAATGATTTAAGCAAGAAGGTAATGTCATCTAAAGAATATTCTGTTTCCATTATGTGAAACTGTGTCCAGAATTGAAGTAGATCCAAGCAAATGTTTTTTTAGTACTGAATATTGAGCTGATAACCCAGCACCAACTCTTTGAAGGTCCTAGCATATTTGTTAAACAGGTTTCATATTTTGACTAGTTCGGTTTACAGGGACATATGTCAATGCAACAGGTCAAAAAGACAAGGTTACAAAACAGGGGCTCTGGGATTGTTTACTTTAGAAGGTGGCTGCTCCGCTTAACGGGACACTGTCATCTGACATGTCTGAAGTATGCATTCTGTATATGCATGGTTTTATCAAGACTTCATGACAAAGACGCAGTAAACTCAAATAAGATTACGATTTTTTAGGACTGATTAACATGTGTAAACTAAGTACATGTTTATTTTCTTCTGGGATTTATGGAATGTCCACTTCCAAGTTCTGATGAGTTTACCAATTATTCTGTATCTCTCCCTTTTAAATGCTTTCTGAGGCAGACAGTTAGTATAAAGGTACATGAATCTGGCTGTTAAGGGAGCTTCCAAAATAAGTAAGGCCTCACAATTTTGTTTGTTTTTAGCACCCACACACAACCCACCTGTTAATTAATACACTGCTCAAAAAAATAAAGGGAACACTTAAACAACACAATGTAACTCCAAGTCAATCACACTTCTGTGAAATCAAACTGTCCACTTAGGAAGCAACACTGATTGACAATAAATGTCACATGCTGATGCGCAAATGGAATAGACAACAGGTGGAAATTATAGGCATTTAGCAAGACATCCCCCAATAAAGGAGTGGTTCTGCAGGTGGTGAGCAGACCACTTCTCAGTTCCTATGCTTCCTGGCTGATGTTTTGGTCACTTTTTGAATCCTGGCGGTGCTTTCACTCTAGTGGTAGCATGAGACGGAGTCTACAACCCACACAAGTGGCTCAGGTTGTGCAGCTCATCCAGGATGGGACATCAATGCGAGCTGTGGCAAGGTTTGCTGTGTCTGTCAGCGTAGTGTCCAGAGCATGGAGGCACTACCAGGAGACAGGCCAGTACATCAGGAGACGTGGAGGAGGCCGTAGGAGGGCAACAACCCAACAGCAGGACCGCTACCTCCGCCTTTATGCAAGGAGGAGTACTGCCAGAGCCCTGCAAAATGACCTCCAGCAGGCCACAAATGTGCATGTGTCTGCTCAAACGTTCAGAAACAAACTCCATGAGGGTGGTATGAGGGCCCGACATCCACAGGTGGGGGTTGTGCTTACAGCCCAACACCGTGCAGGACTTTTGGCATTTGCCAGAGAACACCAAGATTGGCAAATTCGCCACTGGCGCCCTGTGCTCTTCACAGATGAAAGCAAGTTCACACTGAGCACGTGACAAACGTGACAGTCTGGAGACGCCGTGGAGAACATTCTGCTGCTTGCAACATCCTCCAGCATGACCGGTTTGGCGGTGGGTCAGTCATGGTGTGGGGTGGCATTTCTTTGGGGGGCCGCACAGCCCTTCACGTGCTCGCCAGAGGTAGCCTGACTGCCATTAGGTACAGAGATGAGCTCCTCAGACCCCTTGTGAGACCATATGCTGGTGCGGTTGGCCCTGGGTTCCTCCTAATGCAAGACAATGCTAGACCTCATGTGGCTGGAGTGTGTCAGCAGTTCCTGCAAGAGGAAGGCATTGATGCTATGGACTGGCCCGCCCGTTCCCCAGACCTGAATCCAATTGAGCACATCTGGGACATCATGTCTCGCTCCATCCACCATCGCCACGTTGCACCACAGACTGTCCAGGAGTTGGCGGATGTTTTAGTCCAGGTCTGGGAGGAGATCCCTCAGGAGACCATCCGCCACCTCATCAGGAGCATGCCCAGGCGTTGTAGGGAGGTCATACAGGCACGTGGAGGCCACACACACTACTGAGCCTCATTTGGACTTGTTTTAAGGACATTACATCAAAGTTGGATTAGCCTGTAGTGTGGTTTTCCACTTTAATTTTGAGTGTGACTCCAAATCCAGACCTCCATGGGTTGATACATTTGATTTCCATTGATAATTTTTGTGTGGTTTTGTTGTCAGCACATTCAACTATGTAAAGAAAAAAGTATTTCATAAGAATATTTCATTCATTCAGATCTAGGATGTTATTTTAGTGTTCCCTTTATTTTTTTCAGCAGTGTATTTGTTAGTGGTGTTAATACTGATTTATTGTGTGGGGTCTTTATTTTTAGTGGGTTTTTCACAGGTTAGAAAGGATGCACCTTAAAGGGCACACAAAGGCCATTTTCTGACGTGTCTATTGTCAGAGTTTTGGCTGCACACATGTCAATTATCTTGATAAGAAATGTACTGAAAAACCCAATGTAAACCTGGTACACAAAATGTTTGGAATGTTAAATAATGTCTGAAGTACAGGGAAAGAAACACTCACTTAATGGGATTGAATGACCTCAGACCTCAGTTCTGACTTTCTGGTGAGGCCTGAGCACCCTCACTAGAAAGACCAGAGACATTTAAATGGGCTATGTAAACACTAATAACTAGGAAGAAGTTTAGAATGTAGCAATAGCCCTGTGTGTGATTCAGACCACGAGAAGGACAGAGAGAGCGCGCTCCCCCTGAATGAGGGACACTTGTCTCTAGTCTATTTTACCATTACCTTATGGGATACAATTATTTCCTTGTTTTTTTGGGACACATGAATCACGATGTGAGTCATGTGTCTAAATGGGGAATAACTAGTCCCCTGGGGCCCCTTTGTAAATATGCAAATAGATTTTCTTCACATGCCTGCAACTAAAATAAAGATATGTTGTTAATGGTTGACAGTTACTCCAAATGGACTTAAGTTTTCCCCCCTCGAGTGATATATGAAGAAGCGTATTGAGTGATATATGAAGAAGTGTATTGCTGTTCTTGTTTTGTTTTCTTTGCTTTTGTCTTGTGTCAATACCAATCTCACCAGATTAGGTCTGCTGGATGGTCCGGATTTCTCCCTAAGGACTGGCCCGTTAAACTCCCTGACCCTGTAACTCCGCAGTGAGATCGCCAAGATGATAGGGGAGTGTAAGACCATTTGGGAGGGGAAAAAAATGGTTTCCCCTGTGTGTCGTTATTCTCATTGATATTTGTCTTAGACATTTGTGTTAAGAATATTGGAAGCAGTAATCATTTGTCATACAGTGAATAATTTGTCTGGATTTCATGAATCAGAAATGCCCTAAACTAAAACTGTTGTTCTGGTCTGTCCTCTCTCTCGGTTATGGCAAAGGTGACCACAGATGGTATCTAGATGCATGGAAGGGATACTGGAGCCGACCCCCACGACATTGGGGGACCTAACAGCATAGGTGGGAGTCCCCTCGATGTCCAGGGGATCACAAATTGAATGTAGGATTTTGTAGTAATGAAACATTGAAAAAGCCATCAGCTCTTTTACGAGACACTGAAATTTGAAGTTGGCAGTAGTGAGTGTAGTGGTCAGACAAGCTCATGTCGAATTTCTATTTTCTTAAAGAAACTCGGGTTGTAGATAGTAGTATGAAATAGATTTGTGAGAATGATTTACGCCTGTGACTATAAAGTGTACTCTTTTGCCTTAGAAATATGTGCTCGTCAAGGAATCAATGAAGTTGTAATCAGAGACTATATGCTGGAGAGCCTTGGTTGCGTGTGGATTGTAGTTATTCATATTAGATTTGTCCCACATGTCATTCCTGTCTGTCCCAATAACCAGATGGGATTCAGCTAATTCTAACAATATGCTGTTCAGAGAATGAGAATTTAAAAAACGTAGGATCATATGAATTTGGAGCGTACACATGAATAAAAGAGCATTTTCTTTCCATTGTGGATACATTTAAGGAAAGTGATTCTGCCTTCTTGGTCTTCCTCTTTACACAAGATGGTTTCTCATGTATCATTATGATTACACCTTTAGTTTTGTTTGGGGATGATGAAAAAGCAGCCAGTTTGTACAAATGGTTCTTTATTCTTATGAGCCCTTTTGGAGCAGGTGTGTTTCTCGGAGCAATGCTAGAACTACATGGTTTCTTGCTAGGATAGCAAGACACCCGGAACGTTTAATAGGATAGTTTAGGCTTTTCAAATTCACCCCTTCCTGGACTCTACAAGATGTGTCAAGTTGGCTGGATGTCCTTCGGGTGGTGGACCATTCTTGATACACATGGGAAACCGTTGAGCGTGAAAAACCCAGCAGGGTTGCAGTTCTTGACTCACTCAAACCGATGCGCCTGGCACCTACGTCCATGCCCCGTTCAAAGAAACTTAACATATACCAAAGACCTTCCTTATGCCTTATCTGAAACTCAAGCTATTATATTTGCAGATACTACACTTTATACTGCAAGACAAATCAGTACAACAAGCTCTACCAGTAGTTCAGGGAAATATCAGGGAGTGGGTTTGCTGGAACAAACTTGTTTTGAACACCAAGAAAATCAAGGTTATGTTGGTCTGTTCCACCAGGAAAAGGCCAACACAGTATGGGATACAATTAAGTATGGGGAAGTACAAATTGAGGAAGAGGCAGAAACCAAACTACTAGGGGTGCAGCTAAACAACTGCTTATCATCATGGTGGTTTCAAATAACTCATCTATGTAATAAAACAAATTAAAACTGCATGCATGATCGGAACCATGGCTAAATAATTACCGGGAAAGATTCTTAAGCAAACAACCCAAGCATTAATTGGGAGTCAGGTGAACTACTGTTCCGTGGTCAAACAACCCAAGCATTAATTTGGAGTCAGATGAACTACTGTCCTGTGGTCTGGGGAAATGCATCAGCAAGTTAAATTAGGAGGCAGCAGATTGCTCAGAACAAAGCAGCAAGGATTGCTTTAAGGTGGAGATATGGTTATTCTGTTGTAGTCATGCGCAATGCTCTTGGTTGGTCATAAATCAACAAGATAATTGAAAAAAATATGCTTATTTTATTTCACAAAGTACACCACTTAAAACGGCCAAACTATTCACAGCAGTATTCAGTTGGTAAGAGGCAGACATTCAGTAAATGCTAGGAATAGATTGTCCACCATCTGTGTTATCCAGACAGAAAAGAGAAATCGGCAAAATAACATTTTGATTTAGAGCAATAAAGAAATGGAATCATTTATCTGAGCAAACCAGAAACATTTCAAAATATAAATGTAAACAATACTTTATAACCATTTAAATAAAATACATTGGAAGGTATGGTAGATGAAGGAATCAATATATCTTTTCAGACTGTTAAAGTATTTATCTGGTCAATATGTCAGTGTATTATATCTGTTTGTAACAGTGTGTTATGTGAAAATGTGATCGTATTATAAATTGTATTTGAATGTTTAAGGACTCTTGGAAGATTAGTCCAAATGAAGACTAAAAGAGATCCTAATAAAATCAAATCAATCTATACTATGTACAAAAAACATGAAGATGTATTTGTAAAAACACCACCCCCAAACGAGACTACACTTCCTGCCCTCCAATTTCCGCTACAAACAACCAACACTACAGTTCCCCCCTCCAATTTCCGCTTCAAACAACCAAGACTACACCCCCCCCCCATTTCTGCTACAAACAACCAACACTACAGTTCCCCCCTCCAATTTCCGCTTCAAACAACCAAGACTACACCCCCCCAATTTCCGCTTCAAACAACCAAGACTACACTTCCTCCCCTCCAATTTCCGCTTCAAACAACCAAGACTACACTTCCTCCCTTCCAATTTCCGCTTCAAACAACCAAGACTACACTTCCTCCCCTCCAATTTCCGCTTCAAACGACCAAGACTACACTTCCTCCCCTCCAATTTCCGCTTCAAACAACCAAGACTACACTTCCTCCCCTCCAATTTCCGCTTCAAACAACCAAGACTACACTTCCTCCCCTCCAATTTCCGCTTCAAACAACCAAGACTACACTTCCCCCCCTCCAATTTCCGCTTCAAACAACCAAGACTACACTTCCTCCCCTCCAATTTCCGCTTCAAACAACCAAGACTACACTTCCTCCCATCCAATTTCCGCTTCAAACGACCCCAATGAGGCATAACAGGGAAGGAAGTTTAGGACCTCGGATGGGTGCTGATGGCTGTGCGTTTCATAATGCAACTTTGCTAAACTGCATACAGTAGGTGCATCTTTCGTAACCTAAAGATTCTTTCTCCTACATGTGAAAGTTAAGTTCCATAGGTTTCCAAAACGGTATTGCACACTGGATTATTAATGTTTCTAAATGTTAAAACAAAGCGTGGGGATTGTAGTTAATTGATCCAGCTGTGGTCCTGATTGTTCAGTTGAGAACTCAAGGGCTGCGTAGCTAGCCATAGACCCTTGGACTCTCGAGAGCTAGGCTCAACCCTACAAGGGAGTTAATTAGCTTCAGTCAAGACTTGTGTGGCTAGCTGCTTTCTGGAGCTCCCAATTGTATTGGGTGTTGCTCCCAATTGTATTGGGTTGCACAAAAACAGTACACGGAAAGCCAGAAGTTAAAAACGATTCCCTTTCAACTTACAGTGCCGGTGGGCAGGATGGCTGATCATTATGATGGGGGAATTTGAGACAGAATATCTGAAGAATCGTATTATTAAACAGACTTTCCAAACGTGGACCCACTTTATTTTGACATGAGGTAAGCAGAGAAACGTGAGTCTGCAACAGACCCACATTTGGAAAGTCTGTTTAATAATATGATCATTTAAATATTTTGTCTCAAAGACCCCCCAGTCATAATGACCAACCATCATGCCCACCGGTACAGTAAATCAATGTGTAATTGTACTTCACTTCTGGCTTCCCGCAGACTGTTTTTGTGCAACGTATGTAAATACACCCTGGGTTGCTAAAAGCAGCTAGAGTGTGGCGTTTGCACAGCCTGATTAATTGGGGACTTTCCTGAAAGGAAACTGAAACAAGGCCAGTCATGACAGACCATAGAGATAGATAGAGGACTAATATTTATATCTACGCCATTATAGCGTCTGTGACAGCATGGGCAGCGCAATTGAGGCTACAACCCATAGGAATCCCCACCCAGTTGACTACTTTAAAATTGCAGAAGCCCTCAATGGCGCTGCCCATGCCAAAACTGCCTTTTGGTCACTAGAGGCCTCTATAATTCTCTATGTGACAGACATCAAGGTATAATACTCCTGCCCTTTTAAAAACAACCATCTTTAACGTTAAGTATGACTAGCTAGTCAAAGTTACATGGCTAAGTTAGATCATTCTTATCAAGTTAGCTGCGTGTCGACCATTTCGACAAAAATGTATACAAAATAATAGCCAGTGTTCCCGAGTGGCGCAGCGGTCTAAGGCACTGCATCGCAGTGTTAGAGGCGTCACTACAGACCCTGGTTCGATCCCGAGCTGTATCACAACATAGTGCGGCGCACAATTGGCCCAGCGTCGTCTGTGTTAGGGGAAGGTTTGGCCGGCATTGTAAAATAATAATTTGATCTTTAACTGTCTTGCCGAGTTAAATAAAGGTTAAATATTATTTTAACAATAAATATATGTTCATTGTCTACCGTAGCAAGGTAAGGTTCGACGAGGCCCATGTCAACATAACGAGTAACGTTAACGATAGCTAACTAACACCGTAGTTGACTGTTACTTGTGCAAGACGGGATGGCAACGTGACATATTTAATTTTGTTAACACAAATATGAAAGCTGGCTAATGTTACCCTTTCGCCAACCAGTGTGGACTTTGTTTTCATTCTTCCTAGCCAGTTAACGTTAGTTGCGTGCTAGCAAACCGACGTCGTTACCTGCAGATTTTCTTGTTCATCAACCAAAAGAAAACTCCGACCATTTTCCGGGTGATCTTCTGTTTTTATGTGACAAAGCGATACCTCCTCCATTTCTTTCATCAGTACTTCGGACATTGTTATTAAACCATCCCTGGTAATAGAAACTTCCCCCACTCCCGAAAACAACAATACAACACATGGATTGGTGAGGTAGGAGCCATCAGCAATGGAGCACGCAAAAGACAACGTAGTTACGTGAGGAGTGTTCTGTCGTATGCTCAGCAGCAGCACCATCTTGTGGTGAATATGCAAATTGACACGAACTCAATGAACACTGCATAATTAGTGAAAACCACTGAACGAAAGGGTAGAGAGCAGAAAATGAGATGCTGGACCGCCCAGAGTCGAATTAGCATAATAAAAAATAAAAACATCTAGAGATATGTTTTTTTGCATGGCCTTCCGCATCTGCCGTGAAAGGTGACTGAGCTTTGTCAGACCATGAGACTTCCCTAAAACCACTAACTATTATGACCCCTCTATAGAAAGGTGAGAATCTCACAAACATGTAGCCTACATGTCAGATTTGCTCTAGGACGCCCACAAGCCACAAAAGGCTCATCTGAAGGTAGCCTGGTACCAGTTTTAAAAAGTGAATGGAAGTACTGTATGTATGGAAGGATTTAGTGTATGTGTATTTCTTTTTTTTTTACAAATATTTTCCTGATCTTATATCTCTGAGATATAGGAAAGCCACTTCAAAACAGACTTCCTTTATATTTTAATTAAATTGTCCACGTATGAATATGTTAGTCAACGTGTTTCTATGGGATAACAGCAGTAAGGCTAAATTAAATGTTTCCTCAAATATTTAAAAATATATATTTTTGATAACTAAAGGGGTCCTAAAATTCAAAATCAAATAGCTTAATGTCCCCCCCCCCAAGAAAATCTATGATTCGTTGATTATTTTAATCAGCTGTGTAGTGCTAAAGGGGATAAAATCACAAAACGTGCACCCCTTGCATGGAGTTAGGGAATGAATCCCTGTTCTGGGGGGGGGGGGGGTATAAAAAATTATAATTGGGCCTGAGTACTGCCCTACCTTGCCTTAAATTTAATTGAATTCTATATCGGGCAGAAATGAGCTTTTGAATCAGGGAAGTTTCCTCTCATGACTCTACAAGCCAGAATGTTGAATAAAATTATAGTTTAATGTACTTTGCCAGTTGTCCATGCAGTTGGTCCTTTTGGCGGTAGGAATGTGTGACAATATAACCACAGCAAAGTATAATTACATCTACTTTTCAAAGCGCTGGTAGTGCATTCAGATTTCTATCACGTGAAGCATGCGCAGAACTATTTAAGTATGAGCTCGGCAAGTACAGTGCATTCAGAAAGTATTCAGACCCCCTGACTTTTTCCAAATTTTGTTACGTTACAGCCTTATACTAAAATGGATGAAATCGTTTTTTCCCTCATCAATCTACACACAATACCCCATAATGACAAAGCAAAAACAGGTATTTAGAATTTTAAAAATATACACAAATTTAAGAAATGTCACATGTAGTTAAGTATTCAGACCCTTTACTCAGTACTTTATTGAAGCACCTTTGGTAGCCATTACAGTCTCTAGTCTTCTTGGCTATGACGCTACAAGCTTGGCACACCTGTATTTGGAGAGTTTATCCCATTCTTCTGTGCAGACCCTCTCAAGCTCTGTCAGGTTGGATGGGGAGCGTTGCTGTACAGCTATTTTCAGGTCTCTCCAGAGATGTTCGATGTCCGAGCTCTGGTTGGACCAGTCAACGACATTCAGAGACCTGTCCCGAAGCCACTTCTGTGTTGTCTTGGCTGTGTGCTTAGGGTCGTTCTCCTGTTGGAAGGTGAACCTTCACTCCAGTCTGAGGTCCTGAGCATCTCGGAGCAGGTTTTCATCAAGGCTTTGCTCTGTTCATCTTTCCCTTGATCCTGACGGGTCTCCCAGTCCCTTCCGCTGAAAAACATCCCCACAGCATGATGCTGCCACCACAATTCTTCACCGTAGGGATGTTACCAGGTTTCCTCCAGATGTGACGCTTGCCATTCAGGCCAAGTAGTTCAATCTTGGTTTCATAAGACCAGAGAATCTTGTTTCTTATGGTTTGAGAGTCCTTTAGGTGCTTTTTGGCAAACTCCAACTGGGCTGTCATGTGCGTTTTACTAAGGAGTGGCTTTCGTCTGACCACTCTACCATAAAGGCCTGATTGGTGAAGTGCTGCAGAGATGGTTGTCCTTCTGGATGGTTCTCCCATCTCACAGAGCTCTGGAGCTCTGTCAGAGTGACCATCGGGTTCTTGGTCACCTTCCTGACCAAGGCCCTTCTCCCTGGATTGCTCAGTTTAGCCGGTAGCCAGCTCTAGGAAGTGTCTTGGTGGTTCCAAACTTCTTCAATTTAAGAACGATGGAGGCCACTGTGTTCGTGGGGACCTTCAATGCTGCAGAAATGTTTTGGTACCCTTCCCCAGATCTGTGCCTCGGCACAATTGCGGTGGATGGCAGCAGCCAGGAACCACCGGCCTGAGGAGGGAAACATAAAAGGAGGGTGAGATCCGGTAGTTGGTGGGGAGTTCCAAACGATAAGTTACCTCATTGACCCTCGGGAGGATCTTGAAGGGTCCCACAAACCGGGGGCTCAGCTTCCGGAGTTTCCTGGTGGAGAGCCAGATGCGATCACCGGGATGGAACACTGGAGCCTCATGTGGGCAGCGGTCCAGCTGATCCTTCTGTCTCGGAGTCTACGGAGCCAGAGCCGGCTGATTTCCCAGGACACAGTGGAAGGGAGTCAGCCCGATGGAGGAGTTATGAAGTGAGTTCTGGGCGTATTCCGCCCAGGGAAGGAACCGGGCCCACTCCTCGTCACTGGCAGAGACTCCTTAGGACCTCTCCACCTGCCCGTTAGACTGAGGCCGGTACCCTGGTGTGAGGCTGACAGTGGCCCCCAGCTTCTCCATAAAGGCTTTCCAGAACCGCGATGTGAATTGTGGACCATGGTCAGAAACGATGTCCTCCGGAAGGCCATAGTGCCGGAAGACCTGCTGGAATAGTGCCTCTGCGACCTGGAGAGCGGTAGGTAGAACAGAGAGAGGGATAAAGCACCAGGATTTGGAGAATCGGTCAACAACAACCAGAATAGTGGTAAAACCATCCGAAAGGGGGAGATCCATTACAAAGTCTATGGACAGATGTGACCAAGGCCACTGAGCTACGGGAAGCAATTTACCTGCTGGAGCGTGCCGGGGAGATTGGATTGAGTACATATGGAACTTGAGTTGACATAGTGGGCGACGTCCTGCGCCAAAGTGGGACACCAGTATTTATCGGAGCGGGATTGGATGGTGAAGGTGATACATGGGTGTCTTTGTGTACGGGTGCAGTGATGAAGAAGGGACGGCTTTCCTGGTGCTTGGGTGCTGTGACGTGAGTAATTGTACCGGATCCCAATGGTCACATATCCAGGATTTGGACAGGAAAAGGAGAGGAGAGCGGGTATGAGGTTAAGTTCAGGGAGGAGGCTAGGGCCTGGTTGATAAAGTTCCCTGGGGCGCCAGAGTCAACTATAGCTATAGAGACAACTCTTGAGGGACAGCCAGCCAGTGAAATGGGAGAAAGGGGTTGGCGGGAAACGATGATAATGGAATACTCACGCCTACCCTGGGAGACAGAAGGTCACGGATCCGCCCCCCTTCTCTAGTGGACCCCGGGTTGGGATGCACCGGACACCACTGGACACAGCCCCAGCTGTCTCCGGCGACGCCACTCTGCCACAGAGTCATACCTCCATGGGTTCAAACTCTGCCTCAGGACAGCCAAAGGAGGGAGGTGAATGGCGAGATGTACGCTGACGCTGCGGAGAAGGTTATCCAGACGGATGGCCATCGCGATGAGAGCGTCTAAGGATATGTTGTCATCCCGACATGCCAACTCCGTTTGCACCTCTTCGCGCAGTCCACTGCGGAATAGAGTGAGGAGAGCCGGCTCATTCCATCTACTGGAGGCTGCCACAGTCCGAAAGGTGAGGGCGTACTCCGCAGCGGTCTGGTACCCTGCCAGGGCTGGAAAAGTAATTTGCCACCCTCTGTGCCCTCTGGAGGATGGTCGAAGACCGCCCTGAACAGAGCCATGAATGAACATCTCGTAGGAACCCAGCTCTTCCTCTCCCAGACGGCCGTAGCCCACTCCGCTGGTGGTGTCGAGGCGGTGGAGAACGCGGAGGACCACCTTCATGGTTGTACCCAGTAGAGTCAGCTGGTCGTGGTGTGGGTGGAGTAGATGACCCTGTTCCTCGCCCTTCTGGAAGATGGGTTTTATCATCTGCTACTTCCATAATTACTTGGGCAGTATTCTGTAACGAAGACGCGGGGAGTCAGGAAGCAGGTGCAGATGGTGAGTTTAATAATAATGAACATAGAGAGTTACAAAACAAGAGAAGCGTCTGGACATGGAATCAAAACTAATGGTTGCCAGGTGTACAAATGTGGGTTGCCAGGACTGGTGGTTCGTAGACCGGCGACGTCGAGTGCCGGAGGGAGGGAGCAGGAGTAGACGTGACACAATTTTAGAATAAGGAAAAATGTGGAAAAAGGTAAGGTGTCTGAATACTTTCCAAATGCAATGTATGCATGCATCTTGTGCATGTATTTTGTATCTTGTGTGCATGTTTTAGGTGGTAGAAATCTGAACAAACTACCAGTGATTTTGAAAAGTTGACGTAACTATACTTTCCTGTGGATATATCGTCTCACAATCCTACCTCCAAAAGGACCAACCACACAAACAACCGGTAAAGTACATTAAAACATTCTGGCTTGTTGAGGTCGTGAGAGGAAACTTTCCTGATTCAAACATTCATTTTTGCCCGACCTAGAATTCAATGCAATTCCACATCGGGTTTCCAGACAATGCCCTACCAAAAGAACATTAACTACTAATTGAGTAGAACTGAGGGATCATTTTTTATTGTCCAGCCAAATAAGTTGTAGGCATCTGTTATCTTCTGTAATTTTTTATTCATTTTGACCCTGACCTTTGAGCCAAAATGGTAGTTACTGCCTTCTTGCTTGGTACACCCACTGGAATGTTTCCATGACAGCATTTTTTTTAACACAAACTTGTGTTCATAGATTTATTTGTACGTGGCTGTCAGTTTCATACACACTATATATATATACACAAAAGTATGTGGACACCCCTTCAAATGAGTGGATTCGGCTAATTCAGCCACACCTGTTGCTGACAAGTTTCTGCAATGCTAGAGCTGCCCCGGTCAACTGTAAATGCGGTTATCGTGAAGTGGAAACGTCTAGGAGCAACAACGGCTCAGCTGCGAAGTGGTAGGCCACACAAGCTCACAAAGCGTGATCACCGTGTGCTGAAGCGCGTATAAATCGTCTGTCCTCAGTTGCAATACTCACTACCAAGTACCAAACTGCCTCTGGAAGCAACATCCAGCACAAGAACTGTTCGCCAGGAGCTTCATAAAATAAAAAGCAGCCACACACACGCCTAAGATCACCAATGCGCAAAGCCAAACGAGTGGTGTAAAGCTCACTGCCATTGGACTCTGGAGCAGTGGAAAGGCGTTCTCCGATAGTCCGCTTCACCATCTGGCAGTCCGACGGTTGAATCTGGGTTTGGCGGAGGCCAGGAGAACGCTACCTGGCCCAATGCATAGTGCCAACTGTAAAGTTTGGAGGAGGATGATGGTCTGGGGTTGTCTTTCATGGTTCGGGCTTGGCCCATTAGTTCCAGTGAAGGGAAATCTTAACGCTACAGCATATGGTCATAGATTCTGGACGATTCTGTGCTTCCAACTTTGTGGCAACAGTTTGGGGACGGCCATTTCCTGTTTCAGCATGACAATGCCCCAATGCACAAAGCAAGGTCCATACAGAAATGGTTTGTCTAAATCGGTGTGGAAAAGCTTGACTAGCATGCACAGAGCCCTGACCTCAACCCCATCGAACACATTTGGGATGAATTGGAATGCCGACTAGTGAGCCAGGCCTAATCGCCCAACTTCAGTGCCCGACCTCACTAATGCTCTTGTGGCTGAATGGAAGCAAGTCTCCACAGCAATGTAGTTTGATACTTGTATCAGCAAAGAACAATCAATAATACCAAGTTAAACCGTAGACAGCCCAAAGATCGGTGAAAACCAAGGTAAAAGGCAGTAACTGATGTGAGTAACGGCTGTTGCTGCTTTTTTGCCCTTGGTTTCATTGTAACTTTTTTTGCAGTTAGTGCAAACATGACCCCACATTTTCTCCATAACACAACACAATATGAGGCAGGATATTTGTCTGCATGTATTGAATGTGTGAAAAATGTCAGTACAATATTTTTGACCAAATGTGCAGTTACTGCACTTTTGCTTGTTATGTATGACATGCACTCCACAGTAAATTCTGAACATTTTCTGCCTGGGTATATTCTATTGGAATAATCCTTCCATAGAATGAGCTTGCTAATATTCATTAAATATTTGTGAGCAGAGATTTATAGAGAGTGGTTTCAGTGGCACCACTGCTGTTAAAATGACACGGAGAGAAATTCCATCACTGCTGTGGCCACTGTCTCGGTTCAACAGATGAAGAGGCAATTCCTAAAATAATCAATTATCCTCCCTACTCCACTGTCCCCCAAAATGATAAATTATTCAACCTCTTTGGCATCGGCTCACCTAGAATAGATTATATCATTATCAATTGGCCTATCAACACATCTGAGTTATCCCTCTTCCAGAAGCCCCCCCCCCCCCCCCTCTGTCTATATGAAATTTAACAAGATGAAGTAAAGGCACCTTTAGTGTATTCGAAAGTCATCCAAAAAGTACTACTCAAGATGATCTTGGATTCAAATTCGTGGAACATTTGGGGAGTGAAGATTATCACTGATGTTATTGTGGGAATGAGCCCAGCTAGTATAACCTTGCACAATCGATTTAAGAGAAAGAAAAAAACGTGAATACACAAACAGGTAATTCACCTTACATTCCTACCTGGGCACTGTCCAAGACAGGATGCAATTCTGATTTTGGTGAAACATAAATCTACAATTTAACATCCTATATTTGAAACAGTGTATCAAAAAAGTTGCTCTTGTTACATTGAAACACAGAACAGAAACTCTTTGTAGCATCCTCACTGGGAGATGGTGCGCGTACAGCCTCGCCCTTAAAATGTATTTCTATATCTGCAAGACAAGCAAACAATGCATCAGTTGGAATGGCATCTACAGACTGACAGTCCAGTAGCACACCAACCTTGACATTACAGTAGACGGTTTGGTTTACCCATAGAAGTCCAAGGCGGGACCGTTATACAGTTGACCGCGATACATACTGGTAGTTGTAGTGCATTGACTCTCAGCATGTTACATATTGACATGTGCAAAAACTACATTTCCCCAAACCTGTCACTGAACGTTCCCGCTCCTATTGGCTGGCAGCCCAGCCGCAGCCCCAGAGAATGAATGAAATTGAAATTGCTGGTATATTACATGTGCAATACGGGGATCTGCAGTGTTACATTGTATCTATCATACTATATCAAAATGGCCACAGTGGTACAGAACCCCCTGAAATCGTAAGTGCATACATTTTATCTTTTACATTTTTAGGGATACATTTGTGGATGCTGTCAGTCCATGTAGCCTAGGTAATCGTTGACAATGTTATGCATCGTAAAGAAGTATCCTGCCTATAGGCTACATAGCAAGCATATAGCAAGCTACATATATTTCAATGGCAGTGTAGTAGCGATGGAAAGGTATATATGAAACGGCTTCATTTTCTGCCGGGTTATGTTCCAAAATGCAGAGCTGCCTATGCATGCCTAGAAACAATTTCACTGAGCCATCAATTGCATGAGGACGCTATGGTGGAATGTTGAGGTACAATCTATTACCCGGTATCCTTAGTCAATAGACAAGATCGCGGCCAACTTGCATGGCAGATCGGGTAGCGCTTTTCTATCAAGCAGACTATAATAATAGCGAATAATAGCGAGTGGCAGCGGTTTTGTGAAAAGTTTGTGCTTGATACCTGTTCACATTATTGTGGTTGGCATTATCAAGCCGGTGGGTAGCCTGCGACGGCTGAAACCTAATACCTTTAGGATATCATTTTCTTGTAGACAGACCTCTTGGCAAAATAGCCTACGTGCTTTCGGTTATCATGGCAGCAGTGTTTACAGGCAGCGCATCTTCGCTCCGACACCTGATCAAATATTGTGCAGCCTTGCATCATGTAAAATGGTTAACTTATGTGCCGGGAGTGGTTGCTTTTATTGGACTGGTGTTGTCTCTGCCAGTCGCGCTGAACACTCCGTCAACTTTCCATTCGATTCCTTTGTGCAGAATTGACACGAGAACATGTCAACGTGCAGAATGCAGCCTGGGCTGGTGTCCAAAAGGTGGCTGTGCGTCTGTCAGCTTGGTAAAATGTACCCGAGAGACCTTTTCGATTAGAAATCATGGAAAACATAATACGTCGACTCTCGAAAATGTATTTAAGTGTTCTTAGGTTAAATTTAGGCATTTGCAGCCTGTCTAACAAAGAACGTGGTAGCTTACTGTAGCGCGGAACACATCGGATGTTACCTGAGCGGGAATGTAGTTGCGATGCTGTGCTGTCAGCGCTATCTGAAATCCAGACAGGCGACATTTCATGTCATTCATAACGAACTACCCTAAGTATACGAATAGCCTATTACAAGAAACAGTGAACTGCTTTAATTAATGTATTTGTCTATAACACAATTTATTTGACTCAGTCGATGCGCGGCAGTGATGGCATTCTACGTATTGGGGAAACTAACACAAGTTAGGCTATTTCTTGCCATAGGATATGGCCAACTAGCCTAAAGTATGCATAAATAAAATGGCAAATAGTGTGTGAGTTTTACTAAGGCAGAACTGCACCTCTTAAAATGTAATTAAATCAGCCTATTGCCTACCGATAGTGATCGTGCACAGCACAGAGACCTGTGAGGTGAACGGTGGCGCTGGAGGCATCACCTATGCCGCTCATTTTCTCATTATAATATTCTCTGTTTAGGCTACCCCGTTGTTGTAGGAGAGCTAGAACGTTTTTATATGAATTTGTTGCTTTTGTGTTGCTGTTTTTAAATACATTTTAAGATGCCCAGTTTCATCTGGTTCTGAAAGCAGATAGAATACACAGTCACAAACTGTTTAGGCCAACCAGCCATTTAGTCATTTATCAGTTATTCATTGGGATTTAGCAACCCTCTACATATTCTGTGCTCCCAGTGATGGGAGCGGCCGAGTGTCTTGCTGCTGTCCTCCTTGTCTCTGGTTCCTCAATTACTGGGAACAAGTGGGGACATAGATGCTCCCAGAGGCCTTTGCAAGGCCATGTCAAGGAGATTCTTTTGACTTATTTGCATGAAAATTAGAAATGCAGGGAACAAAGGGAATTGCATAGGATAGGAGCCATCAGTGGACTAGGAACTGATTAATACTGACTTGAATGTTTCTCAGTAAGGGTCTAGTTAATACCCTCTACCACTGCTCCCGCAGCTTATATAATGCCATCTAGCCTACTGATTTGGAGTATTCGGAGCTCACCACTCAACTGTTGTCCCATGCATCTCAGAGGTTCAAAGAGTTCAGTGTGTGGAGGCAAATCCTCAGAGAACCAACACTCTACTGGGCATTCCCCTAACTTCTCCACTAGTTCGCCTTTAATCTCTCTGCTACTCCTCTCTCTCTCTCTCTCTCTCTCTCTCTCTCTCTCTCTCTCTCTATCCTTCCAGCCATCCATCCATCCATCCTCAAACCTATTTTGCCATGCCTGACTGATCCGAGGGACATTAATTCCACATAATTCTGTGTTCAGGCACTGTTTAAACGAACAGCCAGGCCTACCGAGTTCACTGAAGCCTGAGCATCCTCTCTCTAGCTCGCTCTCCCCTCTCTCTTTTCGCTGTCTTTTTGTGAGGGCATTTCTTATCTGGTTTATTGCCATCATTCCCCCTTTTTTTACACATAGACCTTCTTCTCTTTGTCTTCATGGGAAGACGAGAGAGAGACACATAAGTATTTTTAGCTCTATGACCTATTTCTCCATTGCTACCTAACCGACTGTCAGTCACTTCCCTGTGCTTTGGGATCCAATATGGTCGCCAGCTGTAGTCTCGAGTTGTAGTTCAGGACAGGGAGAATAGGAACTACAACAGCCCTTTACAGTAGTGGCCAAGTAGGCTATTTGAATAATTCACTCTGGAAACCTCCATCGAATGTGCAAGAAAGACACAGGAAGTAGGCCTAGTATGCCATGCACAGCAATGAGGGGGCTATGAGTCATCAGCCATGTGTTCCAACATAGTTTGACTGGTGCTGGAGTAGTAGGGCCATTTGGATAGGGCATACGACCGCTGGGGACGGTTGGGACATGGACCTAGCTGTGTGACTGGGAACATTCAGAAGAGCCCTTTAAGGAATCTGATTCAGGCTGACTGAAAGGAAGACAGACGTGTAATAATGAGGGTAATGAAAGGGTTGAATGAAGAAGAGAGGGGAGCGAGGACGTCATTCCAAACATACATGTATTTGGATGGATGCCTATGGGCAGCTTTTGTTTTGTGTTCATAAAATGCTTTGGGGTGATAAACGTGGTACCTTTGCTTTGAATGTTATTGCCTGTGACTCTGACAATGGCAGGTAGGGATGGAACGAACAGGGCGATGCAAGGTGTCCACTGACAGAAGATGGGCTTGGTGCAGTGCATGCACTGCAACTGACTGCACAGAATAGGCTGCAGCAATAAACATGCTTGAATTGCATTGCACAGTTGCATGGCACAGACAGAAGGTCCCAGCTCGCATTCATTATACATCACAGGGAAAGAAAATCCATTGGAAGAAAGAATGTCACATAAGGTTTTGAGTCCGTGGTAAAGCGAGTGTTGTGTACATCCACATGGCATAACAATCTACTTCTACCGGCATCCTTAACAGTCCTACTCTGTAATAATCTATAATAATCTCCAAATATTCCTGCTCTTCCTCTCCAGAAACATTCCTCTAATCCCACTCTCTGGACATTACTACAATCCTATTCTCTGGCAGACACACGTGCCATGTGCACACACACACACACACACACACACACACACACACACACACACACACACACACACACACACACACACACACACACACACACACACAGAGACACAGACACACACACACACGCACACATAGACACGCGCCCACACCGACACGCGCGCTCACACAAACAATTCTATACATTCTGCAGTAATCCCATTCTACAGTACACTTCCCTCTGAGGTAATTCCTTTAGTACCATTGTCTCGGGCCAATGGTATGGATTTCTGCTAGAAATTGGTGGGTGGAGTCATGTAAAGCAAATTAGTATTTCCTCGTGCAGCAAGTTAATAACGTTAAAGAGAAAAAGGGAGAGGGGGAGAGAGAGAGAGAGAGAAGGGAGGAAGGAAGGATCCATCCACATAATAACAGCAAAAGTGCAGAGTCAATAATCTTACCTGAAGGACCAGTGTTCAGCCACGCCAGTTGGATTGCCATGCACTGATGTACTGCCCGAAATGCACACTCAGACTCCTGGAACACATACACAGAATATACAAACACATACACTACCGTTCAAAAGTTTGGGGTCACTTAGAAACGTCCTTGTTTTTGAAAGAAAATCTTTTTTTTTTGTCCATTAAAATAACTTAAAATTGATGATCAGAAATACAGTGTAGACATTGTTAACGTTGTATGTTACTATTGTAGCTGGAAACGGCAGATTTTTAATGGAAAATCTACATAACCGTAGCCGTGCAGAGGCCCATTATCAGCAACCATCACTCTATTCTGGTTAGAGACAGTTTGCGCTGTTCTGTGAAGGGAGTAGTACACAGCGTTGTACGAAATCTTCAGTTTCTTGACAATGTCTCGCATGGAATAGCCTGCATTTCTCAGAACAAGAATAGACTGACAAGTTTCAAAAGAAAGTTATTTGTTTCTGGCCATTTTGAGCCTGTAATCGAACCCACAAATGCTGATGCTCCAGATACTCAACCAGTCTAAAGAAGGCCAGTTTTATTGCTTCTTTAATCAGTACAACAGTTTTCAGATGCGCCAACATAATTGCAAAAGGGTTTTCTAATGATCAATTAGCCTTTTAAAATGATCAACTTGGATTAGATAACACAACGTGCCGTTGGAACACAGGAGTGATGGTTACTGATAATGGGCCTCTGCACGGCTACAGTTATGTAGATATTCCATAAAAAATCAGCCGTTTCCAGCTACAATAGTCATTTACGACATTAACTATGTCTACACTGTATTTATGATCAATTTTATGTGATTTTAATGGACAAAATATGTGCTTTTCTTTCAAAAACACGGAAATGTGTAAGTGACCCCCAAACTTTTGAACAGCAGTGGATATGTAGAAGCTCCAGACACACACAGGAGTAATAGGTATTGTGCATAAACAGACTCCTAGCATCAGCTACACCCATCCCTTGGCTACCCCCAACAACACACGTTTATGTTGTGGCCCCAGACAAACTAACTTGATTCAACTCATCGAGGTCTGGATGATTAGTTGACAAGTTGAATCATGTGTGCTGGTTCAGGGCTACAATAAAAATGTGTACTGTTGTGGGACTGAAGTCGGGAAACACTGTCCTATAGAATACAGTCATATAGGCAGACACACAGACATATGACACTTTATGCAAAGCCAGAGGCCTGTAACATGGCAACAAGGTAGTTACGGTAACATGTAAACTCAGCAAAAAAAGAAACGTCCCTTTTTCAGGACCTTCTCTTTCAAAGAATATTCATAAAAATCCAAATAACTTCACAGATCTACATTGTAAAGAGTTTAAACACGGTTTCCCATGCTTGTTCAATGAACCATAAACAATTAATGAACATGCAGCTGTGGAACGGTCGTGAAGACATTAACAGCTTACAGATGGTAGGCAATTAAGGCCACAGTTATGAAAACTTAGGACACTAAAGAGGCCTTTGTACTTACTCTGAAAAACACCAAAAGAAAGATGCCCAGGGTCCCTGCTCATCTGCGTGAATGTGCCTTAGGCATGCTGCAAGGAGGCATGAGGACTGCAGATGTGGCTAGGGCAATAAATTGCCATGTCCGTACTGTGAGACGCCTAAGACAGCACTACAGGGAGACAGGACGGACAGCTGATCGTCCTCGCAGTAGCAGACCACGTGTAACAACACCTGCACAGGATCGGTACATCTGAACATCACACCTGCGGGACAGGTACAACAACTGCCCGAGTTACACCAGGAACGCACAATCCCTTCATCAGTGCTCAAACTGTCCACAATAGGCTGAGAGAGGCTGGACTGACGGCTTGTAGGCCTGTTGTAAGGCAGGTACTCACCAGACATCACCGGCAACAACATCGCCTATGGGCACAAACCCACCATCGCTGGACCAGACAGGACTGGCAAAAAGTGCTCTTCACTGACGAGTCGCGGTTTTGTCTCATCAGAGGTGATGGTTGGATTCGCGTTTATCGTCAAAGGAATGAGCGTTACACCGAGGCCTGTACTCTGGAGTGGGATGGATTTGGAGGTGGAGGGTCTGCCATGGTCTGGGGAGGTGTGTCACAGCATCATCGAACTGAGCTTGTTGTCATTGCAGGCAATCTCAATGCTGTGTGTTACAGGGAAGACATCCTCCTCCCTCATGTGGTATCCTTCCTGCAGGCTCATCCTGACATGACCCTCCAGCATGACAGTGCCACCAGCCATACTGCTCGTTCTGTGCGTGATTTCCTGCAAGACAGGAATGTCAGTGTTCTGCCATGGCCAGCGAAGAGCCCGGATCTCAATCCCATTGAGCACGTCTGTGACCTGTTGGATCGGAGGGTGAGGGCTAGGGCCATTCCCCCAGAAATGTCCGGGAACTTGCAGGTGCCTTGGTGGAAGAGTGGGGTAACATCTCACAGTGAGAACTGGCAAATCTGGTGCAGCCCATGAGGAAGAGATGCACTGCAGTACTTAATGCAGCTGGTGGCCACACCAGATACTGACTGTTACTTTTGATTTTGACCCCCCGTTTGTTCAGGGACACATTATTCCATTTCTGTTAGTCACATGTCTGTGGAATTTGTTCAGTTTATGTCTCAGTTGTTGAATCTTGTTATGTTCATACAAATATTTACACATGTTAAGTTTGCTGAAAATAATAGCAGTTGACAGTGAGAGGACGTTTCTTTTTTTGCTGAGTTTAGATGAATGCAACATAGGTAACACAGACAGAGAGAGACACCTACTGTACAGATGCACGCACACACACACACACACACACACACACACACACACACACACACACACACACATAGTGATGGGGGAAAAAAATCGATACAGTTACATTTCACAATCATTTCTTTGTGTTAGTTGGCTGTACCTGCACCAAAACTCCAGTATTTTTCTTTCATAGCCCGTTCTCCGTCTTCTTTATAAATAGGGAGCCAATTTCAGCACGTTTATTTCCATGACTGATCAAAACTCATTTTCTCATGGCTCGCTTTTGTCCCTCTGCAGCAGACATGTGAGAAATATGTTTGGAACATCAAATCGCAATAAAATCACAGTATCAAATCGCAATATATATAGAATCATGAGAATCGCAATGCATATGGTATCAGCACCTAAGTATGGTGATAATATTGTATTGTGAGGTCCCTGGGGATTCCCAGCTCTACACACACACTATGCCAAACTGTATTTGTCTCAGGGACATGGTACTTTAACAGATGAGCTGGTTATTAGTCCTACAGTGGTGCAGCTGTCTGTGTTGCTGTCTGTTGATGTGTCAGCATCAGCTCAACATCAGCACTGTGTGTGTGTGTGTGTGTGTGTGTGTGTGTGTGTGTGTGTGTGTGTGTGTGTGTGTGTGTGTGACCACTCCTGGTGAACAATGCCACAGCCCCCTCAACAGCCCAACGTGTTCCAGCTGTTAGACTGGCAGATGCTAGCTGCCACACTTTACTGTACAAACACACACACACACACGCCTACATACAAACAGGCCTGCATGCACTACCACACGAACACCCACACATACGCACCCCTGTCATCACAGCCTAGTCACTGACGGGCATCCTAGCCATGAATACACTTATGTTCCATGCTACATGGCTACGTCAAAGTCGTCTCCCAAAGTGACAAGAAGTTGGTGTACTTGTCTGTGAACCGTTCTTTATTATGCACAATGCATGTTCACTGTCAACAGTTGGAGAGTGTAAAATGAAAACAATTGGGAATTTCGGTGGATTCAATACATACAGGCTATAATACATTATGTTTGGATGGAATGATTATCTTTCCTGGACCACGTATTACATTTCTTTGCCCTCACCTGGTTTGATAATACTGCTAGTATGTATTTTCTAGAGTGTGTACATGTCGGCCCTCATTTTCAGGGTCTGGTTGGGCGTGTGAGGCAGTAGCTGGGTTTGGTCTCTGTGCTGTTCAGTTCTGGGCTGTTCTGCTCACTCTACCAGGCCTTATAGCTTTACATCTCCTAGTCTTCAGCTGCACAGCAATCTACTGAGAGTACTGAGAGACCAAGAAAAGGCAGTCACATCTGTAGAGGGGGAAAAAAACGAAAAAGATAAATCATTTCTCTGGGTACTGAGAAAGAGAGGGGAGGTGGGGGGGAGGAAGAGTGATGGAGGGGGAGGAGGAGGGGGTTGAATGGTTAAGGGTATTATTGCATAGTGTGTGGGGGGATGGGTACACAGATTGCCTTTCCTCCACCAAGCGAGGCAGAGCTGCCTCACACTGCTGTGCTGTGTGGGCCAGAGCAGTAAAGCATCAGTACTGAAGGCCTATGGCCATGGTCAGATGGCTAGTCTATGGAGGCTGTTCACCACACTGCTGACTTCACACACACACACAGGTCTACACACAGGTCTGCATACCTGCCTGGCACACCTGGCCAACTCAGCGTAGGCCATCTGCACACGCACACACACACACACACACACACACACACACACACACACACACACACACACACACACACACACACACACACACACACACACACACACACACACACACACACACACACATACATATATACACACACCAGAGGAATACAATATGTCTCAGTCATAGAATATGCATAAAGAGCAGACAGACCCTCCACACAACCCACTACCCCATGTGTGTGTGTGTGTGTGTGGGATATATTGGGACTACTATATTGAATGATACCAGGTTCGAACCTCATGATAGATATAGTGCTTTTAGGAAAATATGATTTAGTGTACGTAGCGGTCTCCTAAAGGCCTACTCCTTGATAATCCATTAGTTAAATACCATATAATTTCTCTTGCAGGGTCATTATGTAGACATCCCCTTGTTAAACAAGTTAGAAATCACCATTCGAAAGTAATCCCTTTTCCTAATTGCATTTTGTAATTGTAGCTTCGTTTTTTTATGGTGAGGATTCATTTTCCAATGACCTGACTTTCCCTCTAGGTGGAGCCCTCTGTTTCTCTTTCATTCAAGCCACTGCTAATTGAGGCTAATTGGAGAGTGGTCAGGGGTTGGAGGTTTTGGTCCTGTAGTTAGGAAATTGCAGTCGTGGCATGTACCTTGTGTAGATTTGTCATTCTGTGGACTGCAGTTTATTGCACTTGCTTCCAATGCATTAGATAGGGGGTTAGGGTGGGGGTTGTGCTATCTTGGAGGGTTGTCTGTCTGTCTGTCTGTCTGTCTGTCTGTCTGTCTGTCTGTCTGTCTGTCTGTCTGTCTGTCTGTCTGTCTGTCTGTCTGTCTGTGTGTGTGTGTTTTAGTGGGTGCGCTCCCAGCCATATGCTTCTCTCTTTGCTCTGCTTTTGTTTGGACCAATCACTCCCCTCTGTTTGCCTGGTGTCGAGACGCTCTGTGGGTTTAAGACTGTTAAAAAGGCACTTGATGCTCCAGGCTTTTTCCTATTTTCTCCTCCTTTGTGTGTTTTTGTGCATGTTTGTATCTGTTTTTTATTTCTGGCTTTATCTGGGGCTCTGATTGTGAAGGGCTGCTGCTGTATGGTCATCTCACACTGTCCACCTTATCTAGTGCCGCTGTACTCCTCCTGTTTATAATCACACTGTCCACCTTATCTAGTGCCGCTGTACTCCTCCTGTTTATAATCACACTGTCCACCTTATCTAGTGGCGCTGTACTCCTCCTGTTTAGAATCACACTGTCCACCTTATCTAGTGGCGCTGTACTCCGCCTGTTTAGAATCACACTGTCCACCTTATCTAGTGGCGCTGTACTCCGCCTGTTTAGAATCACACTGTCCACCTTATCTAGTGGCGCTGTACTCCGCCTGTTTAGAATCACACTGTCCACCTTATCTAGTGGCGCTGTACTCCGCCTGTTTAGAATCACACTGTCCACCTTATCTAGTGGCGCTGTACTCCTCCTGTTTATAATCACACTGTCCACCTTATCTAGTGGCGCTGTACTCCGCCTGTTTAGAATCACACTGTCCACCTTATCTAGTGGCGCTGTACTCCGCCTGTTTAGAATCACACTGTCCACCTTATCTAGTGGCGCTGTACTCCGCCTGTTTAGAATCACACTGTCCACCTTATCTAGTGGCGCTGTACTCCGCCTGTTTAGAATCACACTGGCCGCAGAGTTATGCTGCTGAAATAGGTTCCCTCTTCCCCACTATCTGAAACATAGCCTGGCCTTCCCTGTCCACCTTTGACTGCCTCATAGAGTCCCTGCTAAGACCCTGGAGCTGAAAGCAGGCCAGACCACCAGTAGAGGCCCTCAGCTCCTCCAGGTTGTAGTAGGCCACTTGTATAGACCCTCAGCTCCTCCAGGTTGTAGTAGGCCACAAGTAGAGGCCCTCAGCTCCTCCAGGTTGTAGTAGGCCACTAGTAGAAACCCTCAGCTCCTCCAGGTTGTAGTAAGCCACTAGTAGAAACCCTCAGCTCCTCCAGGTTGTAGTAGGCCACTAGTAGAAACCCTCAGCTCCTCCAGGTTGTAGTAGGCCACTAGTAGAGGCCCTCAGCTCCTCCAGGTTGTAGTAGGCCACTAGTAGAAACCCTCAGCTCCTCCAGGTTATAGTAGGCCACTAGTAGAAACCCTCAGCTCCTCCAGGTTGTAGTAGGCCACTAGTAGAAATCCTCAGCTCCTCCAGGTTGTAGTAGGCCACTAGTAGAAACCCTCAGCTCCTCCAGGTTGTAGTAGGCCACTAGTAGAAACCCTCAGCTCCTCCAGGTTGTAGTAGGCCACTAGTAGAAACCCTCAGCTCCTCCAGGTTGTAGTAGGCCACTAGTAGAAACCCTCAGCTCCTCCAGGTTGTAGTAGGCCACTAGTAGAAACCCTCAGCTCCTCCAGGTTGTAGTAGGCCACTAGTAGAAACCCTCAGCTCCTCCAGGTTGTAGTAGGCCACTAGTAGAAACCCTCAGCTCCTCCAGGTTGTAGTAGGCCACTAGTAGAAACCCTCAGCTCCTCCAGGTTATAGTAGGCCACTAGTAGAAACCCTCAGCTCCTCCAGGTTGTAGTAGGCCACTAGTAGAAACCCTCAGCTCCTCCAGGTTGTAGTAGGCCACTAGTAGAAACCCTCAGCTCCTCCAGGTTGTAGTAGGCCACTAGTAGAAACCCTCAGCTCCTCCAGGTTGTAGTAGGCCACTAGTAGAAACCCTCAGCTCCTCCAGGTTGTAGTAGGCCACTAGTAGAAACCCTCAGCTCCTCCAGGTTGTAGTAGGCCACTAGTAGAGGCCCTCAGCTCCTCCAGGTTGTAGTAGGCCACTAGTAGAAACCCTCAGCTCCTCCAGGTTATAGTAGGCCACTAGTAGAAACCCTCAGCTCCTCCAGGTTGTAGTAGGCCACTAGTAGAAACCCTCAGCTCCTCCAGGTTGTAGTAGGCCACTAGTAGAAACCCTCAGCTCCTCCAGGTTGTAGTAGGCCACTAGTAGAAACCCTCAGCTCCTCCAGGTTGTAGTAGGCCACTAGTAGAAACCCTCAGCTCCTCCAGGTTGTAGTAGGCCACTAGTAGAAACCCTCAGCTCCTCCAGGTTATAGTAGGCCACTAGTAGAAACCCTCAGCTCCTCCAGGTTGTAGTAGGCCACTAGTAGAAACCCTCAGCTCCTCCAGGTTATAGTAGGCCACTAGTAGAAACCCTCAGCTCCTCCAGGTTGTAGTAGGCCACTAGTAGAAACCCTCAGCTCCTCCAGTTTGTAGTAGGCCACTAGTAGAGGCCCTCAGCTCCTCCATGTTGTAGTAGGCCTCTAGTAGAGGCCCTCAGCTCCTCCATGTTGTATTAAGCCACAAGTAGAGGCCCTCAGCTCCTCCATGTTGTATTAAGCCACAAGTAGAGGCCCTCAGCTCCTCCATGTTGTAGTAGGCCTCTAGTAGAGGCCCTCAGCTCCTCCATGTTGTAGTAGGCCACTAGTAGAGGCCCTCAGCTCCTCCATGTTGCTCCCTCAGCTCCTCAGCTCCTCCTCTGGATGCTGACGGTGGTCAGGATAGAGAAGCTTGGTCATGTCTGTCTCTGTCTGGTTTCCCTGGTGATGTGGTATATACTCAGCTCTCCCAGCCTAGCATCCACTAACCCAAAATTGTTATTTTTTAAGCCTTCAAGGGCAAACAGCCGCGGAGTAATGTAATGAGATTTCAGGCAGAAGCAACCAAACCGAAAGCAGCCATTTTCTACAGCTGTCAACTTCTTTTTGAAAGGGGGCGACTTATTCTGATAGCTCGAATGGCAGCACCGGGGTGACTGGTGGGGGAGGGGCTGCATTTGGGAGTGAGGGGGGGTCGAGGCGGATGGGCATGAGTGCAGTGTAGGGAGGGACATAAGGGGGAGGGGAGAGGGGGGAACCTCCGGGGTCATAGCTGCTGTGCATTTTGAATGTGTTCTTCTCCTTTTACCCCGTTGCATCACCATACCTCTGCAGCCTTTCAGCCCAAGCCTATTTCCAAATCACACACTTAATATTTTAAAAGCTGGGTGTATAGGTTTGCGTGCGTGTGCCGGTCCTTCTGCCTCTCTGCATTTAGGAGTATCTATTATTCTCCCCAGCCAGCTTATCCACGAGGTTCGTCTAAAGGTGAGGATTGATGGGAAACATTGTCTGTGTTGTCATCTTCAAGATTGACACGTATCTGGTGATTACACCGATACTTCCACTACACTTTCCACCGTCATCAGAGCTATGCTGTAGAATGCCAACAGTACAGTAGAACTCCCAGTATGTCAAGAGTATAATACTTCCATACACAGCCACATTTCTAGCCTTGTTCCTCACGACCCCACGACCCCACCCGTCCAACACCACTCAGCCTCAGTTGAACTGATTTCCCTGCTACCGCCGCCACAGCTAACCTTGGTTCTAAATGTCACGCTATTCCCTATACTGTATAGTGTACTACTTGTCTCTGGTCGAACGCAGTGCACTGTTATGCAATAGGGGATTGGGATATAGTCTAAGTCCCTCGGCCTTGTTCCAGTTCCTCCCTGCTGTGTGTCACATTTGGTTTCTCTGGTATCCAGGCCTCCTCTCATCCCATAGAAAGCACTGGTGGGTGACCATAGGTTGGACTGCCAGGGAGGGAAGGGGGTCACAACATATCCCTTTTAATGCCCAGCCAGAACATCTCTAATCCCCAGTGCAGAGGTCGGGTGTGATGGTATTGTATGGAGTGTGAGGTGTAGCCAGTCCCAATATTGTGTCTGGTCTGTTACACTGACATTTTTGCTATATTTACTACTGTATGGATGGCAAATTTATGTACTTTATCGCAGTATACTGTATGGTTAGGATTGGATGTACTGTATACAGTATTCTGTATGGTTAGGATTGGATGTACTGTATACAGTATACTGTATGGTTAGGATTGGATGTACTGTATACAGTATACTGTATGGTTGCGAATCTACAGTTGAAGTCGGAAGTTTACATACACCTCAGCCAAATACATTTAAACTCAGTTTTTCACAATTCCTGACATTTAATCCTAGTAAAAATTCCCTGTCTTAGGTCAGTTAGGATCACCACTTTATTTTAAGAATGTGAAATGTCAGAATAATAGTAGATAGAGAATGATTTATTTCAGCTTCTATTTCTTTCATCACATTCCCAGGGGGTCAGAAGTTTACATACACTCAATTAGTATTTGGTAGCATTGCCTTTAAATTGTTTAACTTGGGTCAAACTTTTCGGGTAGCCTTCCACAAGCTTCCCACAATAAGTTGGGTGAATTGGCCCATTCCTCCTGACAGAGCTGGTGTAACTGAGTCAGGTTTGTAGGCCTCCTTGCTCTCACACCCTTTTTCAGTTCTGCCCACAAATGTTCTATAGGATTGAGGTCAGGGCTTTGTGATGGCCATTCCAATACCTTGACTTTGTTGTCCTTAAGTCATTTTGCCACAACTTTGGAGGTATGCTTGGGGTCGTTGTCCATTTGGAAGACTCATTTGCGACCAAGCTTTAACTTCCTGACTGATGTCTTGAGGTGTTGCTTCATTATATCCACGTAATTTTCCTCCCTCATGATGCCATCTATTTTGTGAAGTGCACCAGTCCCTCCTGCAGCAAAGCACCCCCACAACATGATGCTGCCACCCCCATGCTTCACGGTTGGGATGGTGTTCTTCGGCTTGCAAGCATCCCCCTTTTTCCTCCAAACATAATGATGGTCATTATGGCCAAACAGTTCTATTTTTGTTTCGTCAGACCAGAGGACATTTCTCCAAAAAGTATGATATTTGTCCCCATGTGCAGTTGCAAACCGCAGTCTGTTTTTTTTATGGCGCTTTTGGAGCAGTGGCTTCTGGAGCAGTGGCTTCTTCCTTGCTGAGCGGCCTTTTAGGTTATGTCGAAATATAGGACTCGTTTTACTGTGGATATAGATACTTTTGTACCTGTTTCCTCCAGCATCTTCACAAGGTCCTTTGCTGTTGTTCTGGGATTGATTTGCACTTTTCGCACCAAAGTACATTCATCTCTAGGAGACAGAACGTGTCTCCTTCCTGAGCGGTATGACGGCTGTGTGGTCCCATGGTGTTCATACTTGCGTACTATTGTTTGTACAGATGAATGTGGTACCTTCAGGCATTTGGAAATTGCTCCCAAGGGTGAACCAGACATGTGGAGGTCTACAATCATTTTTCTGAGATCTTGGCTGATTTCTTTTGATTTTCCCATGATGTCAAGCAAAGAGGCACTGAGTTTGAAGGTAGGTCTTGAAATACATCCACCGGTACACCTCCAATTTACTCAAAGGATGTCAATTAGCCTATCAGAAGCTTCTAAAGCCATGACATGATTTTCTGGAATTTTCCAAGCTGTTTAAAGGCAAGTCAACTTAGTGTATGTAAACTTCTGACCGACCGGAATTGTGATACAGTGAATTATGAAATAATCTGTCAGTAAACAATTGTTGGAAAAATTACTTGTGTCATGCACAAAATAGATGTCCTAACCGACTGTGGTTGAAAAACAAGTTTTAATGACTCCAACCTAAGTGTATGTAAACTTCCGACTTCAACTGTATGTATTAACAGTATACTCTATAGCTGCAATTTTATATATTGTACAGGTGTAGCATCTTAATTTGAATCACTCTTTTGTTGCTGAGAATTATAGACAAGCTTCGTGATTTACATACATTCACTGAAAACCCTCACGTACACACGGTTATATTAAACACAGAGGGAAACTATCACACTCAACGGAACGACTTGATTAGTGTAGTGTCAACAACGCAGCCACTGCCAGCTAGCCTACAAAGTCAACAACGCAGCCACTGCCAGCTAGCCTACTTCAGCAGTACTGTATCATTTTAATCATTTTAGTCAATAAGATTCTTGCTACGTAAGCTTAACTTTCTGAACATTCGAGATGTGTAGTCCACTTGTCATTCCAATCTCCTTTGCATTAGCGTAGCCTCTTCTGTAGCCTGTCAACTATGTGTCTGTCTATCCCTGTTCTCTCCTCTCTGCACAGACCATACAAACGCTCCACACCGCGTGGCCGCGGCCACCCTAATCTGGTGGTCCCAGCGCGCACGACCCACGTGGAGTTCCAGGTCTCCGGTAGCCTCTGGAACTGCCGATCTGCGGCCAACAAGGCAGAGTTCATCTCAGCCTATGCCTCCCTCCAGTCCCTCGACTTCTTGGCACTGACGGAAACATGGATCACCACAGATAACACTGCTACTCCTACTGCTCTCTCTTCGTCCGCCCACGTGTTCTCGCACACCCCGAGAGCTTCTGGTCAGCGGGGTGGTGGCACCGGGATCCTCATCTCTCCCAAGTGGTCATTCTCTCTTTCTCCCCTTACCCATCTGTCTATCGCCTCCTTTGAATTCCATGCTGTCACAGTTACCAGCCCTTTCAAGCTTAACATCCTTATCATTTATCGCCCTCCAGGTTCCCTCGGAGAGTTCATCAATGAGCTTGATTCCTTGATAAGCTCCTTTCCTGAGGACGGCTCACCTCTCACAGTTCTGGGCGACTTTAACCTCCCCCACGTCTACCTTTGACTCATTCCTCTCTGCCTCCTTCTTTCCACTCCTCTCCTCTTTTGACCTCACCCTCTCACCTTCCCCCTACTCACAAGGCAGGCAATACGCTCGACCTCATCTTTACTAGATGCTGTTCTTCCACTAACCTCATTGCAACTCCTCCAAGTCTCCGACCACTACCTTGTATCCTTTTCCCTCTCGCTCTCATCCAACACTTCCCACACTGCCCCTACTCGGATGGTATCGCGCCGTCCCAACCTTCGCTCTCTCTCCCCCGCTACTCTCTCCTCTTCCATCCTATCATCTCTTCCCTCTGCTCAAACCTTCTCCAACCTATCTCCTGATTCTGCCTCCTCAACCCTCCTCTCCTCCCTTTCTGCATCCTTTGACTCTCTATGTCCCCTATCCTCCAGGCCGGCTCGGTCCTCCCCTCCCGCTCCGTGGCTCGACGACTCATTGCGAGCTCACAGAACAGGGCTCCGGGCAGCCGAGCGGAAATGGAGGAAAACTCGCCTCCCTGCGGACCTGGCATCCTTTCACTCCCTCCTCTCTACATTTTCCTCTTCTGTCTCTGCTGCTAAAGCCACTTTCTACCACTCTAAATTCCAAGCATCTGCCTCTAACCCTAGGAAGCTCTTTGCCACCTTCTCCTCCCTCCTGAATCCTCCTCCCCCTCCCCCTCCTCCCTCTCTGCAGATGACTTCGTCAACCATTTTGAAAAGAAGGTCGACGACATCCGATCCTCGTTTGCTAAGTCAAACGACACCGCTGGTTCTGCTCACACTGCCCTACCCTGTGCTCTGACCTCTTTCTCCCTCTCTCTCCAGATGAAATCTCGCGTCTTGTGACGGCCGGCCGCCCAACAACCTGCCCGCTTGACCCTATCCCCTCCTCTCTTCTCCAGACCATTTCCGGAGACCTTCTCCCTTACCTCACCTCGCTCATCAACTCATCCCTGACCGCTGGCTACGTCCCTTCCGTCTTCAAGAGAGCGAGAGTTGCACCCCTTCTGAAAAACCTACACTCGATCCCTCCGATGTCAACAACTACAGACCAGTATCCCTTCTTTCTTTTCTCTCCAAAACTCTTGAACGTGCCGTCCTTGGCCAGCTCTCCCGCTATCTCTCTCAGAATGACCTTCTTGATCCAAATCAGTCAGGTTTCAAGACTAGTCATTCAACTGAGACTGCTCTTCTCTGTATCACGGAGGCGCTCCGCACTGCTAAAGCTAACTCTCTCTCCTCTGCTCTCATCCTTCTAGACCTATCGGCTGCCTTCGATACTGTGAACCATCAGATCCTCCTCTCCACCCTCTCCGAGTTGGGCATCTCCGCGCGGCCCACGCTTGGATTGCGTCCTACCTGACAGGTCGCTCCTACCAGGTGGCGTGGCGAGAATCTGTCTCCCTCACCACGCACTCTCACCACTGGCGTCCCCCAGGGCTCTGTTCTAGGCCCTCTCCTATTCTCGCTATACACCAAGTCACTTGGCTCTGTCATAACCTCACATGGTCTCTCCTATCATTGCTATGCAGACGACACACAATTAATCTTCTCCTTTCCCCTTCTGATGACCAGGTGGCGAATCGCATCTCTGCATGTCTGGCAGACATATCAGTGTGGATGACGGATCACCACCTCAAGCTGAACCTCGGCAAGACGGAGCTGCTCTTCCTCCCGGGAAGGACTGCCCGTTCCATGATCTCGCCATCACGGTTGACAACTCCATTGTGTCCTCCTCCCAGAGCGCTAAGAACCTTGGCGTGATCCTGGACAACACCCTGTCGTTCTCAACTAACATCAAGGCGGTGGCCCGTTCCTGTAGGTTCATGCTCTACAACATCCGCAGAGTACGACCCTGCCTCACACAGGAAGCGGCGCAGGTCCTAATCCAGGCACTTGTCATCTCCCGTCTGGATTACTGCAACTCGCTGTTGGCTGGGCTCCCTGCCTGTGCCATTAAACCCCTACAACTCATCCAGAACGCCGCAGCCCGTCTGGTGTTCAACCTTCCCAAGTTCTCTCACGTCACCCCGCTCCTCCGCTCTCTCCACTGGCTTCCAGTTGAAGCTCGCATCCGCTACAAGACCATGGTGCTTGCCTACGGAGCTGTGAGGGGAACGGCACCTCAGTACCTCCAGGCTCTGATCAGGCCCTACACCCAAACAAGGGCACTGCGTTCATCCACCTCTGGCCTGCTCGCCTCCCTACCACTGAGGAAGTACAGTTCCCGCTCAGCCCAGTCAAAACTGTTCGCTGCTCTGGCCCCCCAATGGTGGAACAAACTCCCTCACGACGCCAGGACAGCGGAGTCAATCACCACCTTCCGGAGACACCTGAAACCCCACCTCTTTAAGGAATACCTAGGATAGGATAAAGTAATCCTTCTCACCCCCCTTAAAAGATTTAGATGCACTATTGTAAAGTGGCTGTTCCACTGGATGTCATAAGGTGAACGCACCAATTTGTAAGTCGCTCTGGATAAGAGCGTCTGCTAAATGACTTAAATGTAAATGTAATGTAAATGTAAATGAACAGTATTGGACTTTTCACGTCGCCTCATTTTAACCGGTTAATAGCCTAACCACCAATCAAGCAACATTCTGGATTTACACGTTCAAATCCTGTTGTTGAAGGATTATTTTGCTGCGACAATATAGGTCAAATTAAGATCCTACATCTGTATAGTATACTGTATGGATAATGAGCCTATGTTCTACAGAACATATACTGTGATCTTATATGCTTTCCACTGTCAAATGTATGGTTCTGATCCTATATACTGTGTAGTCTATGAACAATATGCTTTATGTCTGCCATGGCTGGCAACCTTGGTGTTGTGACTGTGTTAGAGAAGCACCGGGAATGAAATAGGATGAGGAAGGCAGTGACTCACAGTGTCCCTCTATCTCTCTGTTCACAGGCAATCTGGAGGAACAGTCATTAAGAACAGGTAGGGAGGGAGGGAGTGAGGGAGTGAGGGAGGGAGGAGGGAGGGGAGAAGGGAGGGAGGGAGGGAGGGGGGGAGGTGGGTGCACAAGATAACAAACTAAATCAACTTTACAGGATACACTCTGACCCACGTTCACATCTACTACATAGACTTGCATTCATGTACAGTACAGATATACACATATTACTCTAGCACTAAGTACCCACACGTATAACTATACACACACACAGACATGATGTGATGTCTGGGAGGGAACAGTCTATTCTACCTCATCTGGCGATGCTGATAGCCTCTCTGTCCACACATTCAGAGCACTGTGTCTCACAGTTCATCTGTCGCTACATCCACTGTGTGTGCGCGCCTGCGTGTGTCACTACTGATGCGTCTCTACATGCCCTGGCACAACACATCCCAGGCCCTCTGAGAAAACCACGGCCAGATACACAGAGAGAGACCGAGGAATGATACTGTACTTTGGCAAAATATGTATTTTCTCACTGTAGAGTGGACATTATGCAATGTTGATCTGCGGGTCCTCAAATGACCTAGGTTAACAGGGCTCTCTTTCTTGCCTCCCTGTACCCGCTGTGGGCCAGTCTGGGCGAGGAGTTCTACAGAGAGGCCATCGAGCACTGCCGCAGCTACAATGCCCGCCTGTGTGCTGAGCGCTCCATGCGCCTGCCCTTCCTGGACTCCCAGACCGGCGTGGCACAGAGCAACTGCTACATCTGGATGGAGAAGAACCACCGCGGCCCAGGTGTGTGTGTGTGTGTGTGTGTAAGGCCTGTGCTTGCCTGTGTGTGTGTGTGTGTGTGTGTGTGTTCCAATGCATGCAGCCCTGTAATAAAACACAGGGTAAGAGGCAGCATGAAGAGGTATGAGGCCTGGGGTAGGGAGGTCTGGAACACATCTTTGGTTCTCTTCTGCTCTCAGCCCTTTGTCCTCTTTGTTGTTCCTCCCTCTCCTCCCTCTCTCTTCCTTTCTCTCTCCCCCCTCTCTCACACCCCTGTATAGTATCAGTGTGTCTGTGTGTTTCACAGGAGGTTGGTGGCACCTTATTAGAGGAGGACGGGTTCGTGGTAATGGCTGGAGCCCTAATCAGTGGAACGGTATCAAAATACATTAAACACATGGTTACCACGGTTACCAGGTGTTTGATGCCATTCCAGACGTTAGTATGAGCCGTCCTCCCCTCAGCAGCCTCCACTGGTGTGTGTGTGTGTGTGTGTGTGTGTGTGTGTGTGTGTGTGTGTGTGTGTGTGTGTGTGTGTGTGTGTGTGTGTGTGTGTGTGTGTGTGTGTGTGTGCATGTGTACAGTATGCCTGAGTTTTGAGTTAGTTGTGTGTTTCAGTGTGGATGAGTGACACTGTGTTGTTTTTACTGACATAAAAGGCCGATAGAGGTATTGCTTTTTCAAGCAAATAAACCTCAACCAAAGAATTATGTTTGCACAAAAAAAAAAAACTATTTTTGAAGTGGATATAAAATGATATTCACCTACAGAATCATTGCAAGTAGATAACATCATGGCCTTAACGCCTTCATCATAGCTGTGTCTGCTTTTCACATGACTTCATTCCTCTGGCGTTGTTTGGCCCCCAGGTTTGGCCCCAGGACAGCTGTATACTTACCCTGCCCGCTGCTGGCGCAAGAAGAGACGGTTAAACATTCTGGAGGACCCGCGCCTCGGACCCATTGAGTTTAAGATCGGTACGAGACAGGGGGGAGCAGAGGAGGCTGGTGGCACCTTAATTGGGGAGGACTGCCTTATGGTCATGGCTGGAGTGGGATATGTGGAACGGTATCAAATACATCAGTGGTTTCCAGGTGTTTGATTCCATTCCATCCGCTCCGTTCCAGACAGTGTTAGGAGCTGTTGTGTTAGTCTGTCAGGGCAAAGTGATAGCTGGGGATGAAGTCTAACATGTATTAGCAGGGGGAGTGTTACTGTTATGTGTGTATTGGTGGGGGGATACTAACGTACGGTATGGTGTGTGTGTTCAGACTACGAGGCGTCTCTGAAGAAGGAAGGGGGCTTGCCGGAGGGGCCGGTGTTGGAATCACTGCTCAGTGGAGAGACTCTGGACAAGAAGGTGGAGGCCAAGGAAGAGGAACCTATGAGCGAGTGCCAGGTAAGAGGAGTTTAGAATCACTCATGGTGGCCTGCACACACACACACACACACGCGCGCGCGCGCAAGTTCCAGTCTCCATCTCTTATGCTCTCTCCGAGCCCGCTGACGTGTTCCTCTACATCTTCACCTTGGAGTTGCTGTGTAGTTTCTTTCTTCTCCTCCCCCTCTCACTCTCACTCTTTATGCCTCTCTTGCTCCCTTTCTCTCCTCTCTCTCTCCTCCCTCCTCTCTCTCTTTCTCCTCTCTCCTCTCTCTCCTCTCTTCTCTTTCTCCTCTCTCCACTCGCTCTCTCTCTTCTCTCTCTCTCTCTCTCTCGCTCTCTCCACTCTCCACTCTCTTCTCTCTCTCTCCCGCTCTCTCTCTCTTCTCTCTCTCTCTCTCTCTTCTCTCTCTCGCTTCTCTCTCTCTCTCTCCCCTCTCTGCTCTCCCTCTCCCTCTCCCTCTCATGACTCCATCTGTAGTATCAGTGACTCTGGTTGGCAGTGACACATCCCCTGCATCCATGACACTCCCCCACTGGCACAGTTCCTCTCCTCCTCCCCAGATGAAGTGTGTATTTTGGACAGAGACTGTATGAGTGTGTGTTTAGGAGGGAGAGAGAGAGCGCTGATGTGTGTGTTTCTGAATCTGTGTGTGCCTGCTTCCTCTTCCGGATGAGCTGTCATCTCCTCTGTGAGCTCCGTGTCTCCAGTCCCTACCCCACCTGCTCCAGACGTCTTCCTTCCCTAAGGTCGACAATTAGCCAATTAGCGCTTCAATAAATGGCCCACACAGCAAGCCCGGGGCTCTGTTGGGGCTAGGCCTCTGACCCTGGGCCTTGCCTAGCTCCTGTACCCAGCAGGAAGCTAACAGAGGAGGGCTTTGGTTTCCTCCTCCATTACAGCTTCTCTGGGCCTTGCCTAGCTCCTGTACCCAGCAGGAAGCGAACAGAGGAGGGCTTTGGTTTCCTCCTCCATTACAGCTTCTCTCCATATGCTCATTTTAGAGTTTATTCTTTTGTCACTTGTGACACTTGTTTTTTTGTCACCTCTCTTTGTTATTTGTCAAGGATACTTTCACAGGCCCATGTGTTGTACTTTCTATTTGCAGAATATGTTGATACTTTTTGCCAATGAGAGGAAGTGTTTATTTCACTCCTACATGAATAACAGCATAGTGCTCTCCTGGTCACTAGTAGTTTAAGAGGGAGGGGGGGGGGGTTGTGTTAAAAGGAGGGGAGGCCAACCCTTACTGGTCTAATTTATTGATTGTCCTCTGGACTTGTGTCTCTCTCTGTCTCGGTGTCTCTTTCTGACTCGGTGTCTCTCTGTGTCTCTCTGCGTCTCTGTGTCTCTCTGTCTATGGGTCTCTCTCCATCTCCGTGTCTCTCTCTGCCTTGGTGTCTCTCTCTGTCTCGGTGTCTCTCTCTGTCTCGGTGTCTCTCTCTGTCTCGGTGTCTCTCTCTGTCTCTCTATCTCTCTCTCTCTCTCTCTCTGTATCTCTCCCCATATCTCTCTCTCTCTCTCTCTCTCTCTCTCTCTCTCTCTCTCTCTCTCTCTCTGTATCTATCTCTGTATCTCTCTCTCTCTGTATCTCTCTCTCTCTCTCTCTCTCTCTCTCTCTCTCTCTGTATCTCTCCCCGTATCTCTCTCTCTCTCTCTCTCTCTCTCTCTCTCTCTCTCTCTCTCTCTCTCTCTGTATCTATCTCTGTATCTCTCTCTCTCTCTGTATCTCTCTCTCTATCTCTTTCTCTCTCTCTGTGTATCTCTCTCTCTTTCTCTGTGTGTATCTCTCTCTCTCTCTCTCTCTGTGTATCTCTCTTTGTCTCTGTTTCTCCCTCTCTCTTTCATTCTGTACCTCTCCCTCTCTCTCTGTGTGTATCTTTCTCCCTCTCTGTATCTATCTCTGTATCTCTCTCTCTCTCTGTATCTCTCTCTCTATCTCTTTCTCTCTCTCTCTGTATCTCTCCTCTCTCTCTCTCTCTCCCTCTCTCTCTCTGTATCTCTCTCTCTCTTTCTCTCTCTCTGTGTATCTCTCTCTCTTTCTCTCTCTCTCTGTGTATCTCTCTCTCTCTCTCTCTGTGTGTATCTCTCTTTCTCTCTGTATCTCTCTCTCTCTCTGTATATCTTTCTCCCTCTCTCTTTCTCTCTGTATCTCTCCATCTCTCTCTCTGTGTATCTTTATCCCTCTCTTTCTCTCTGTGTATCTCTCTATTTGTTTTTGTCCCATGTATGACCTGGTCCCTGTTTTATTGTACTGTTATCCAGTTGCAGCACCAGGAATTCACTGGGGTAGCTGCACATTCTTTATTGGGGAGCTAGTGGAGATACTAGGCTTATTTTGAGGATGCTTCAGCACCGGCAAGCCCCTCCCTGGAGCGCCTCCCTGCTGATATCTCGTCTGAGCTGCTCCTCTGATGTTCTGGTGTGTCTTCATCTTCAGAAGTTGCTGGTCGGTGATTTCCCCCATGAACTGGAAGCGGAGGAGATGGAAGAGGACGTCCCCAAACGCAAGAACCGCAAGAACCGCGAAGGACGGGTAAGACGAGTGAAACACACAGGACGATACAGCCATCTACTGTACCTGTATGTTGTCACTGCATAGGGCAACATTTTCCTCTCGCAAATACACAAGAGTGCTATGAGTTAATGCACCGCAACATTTTACATAAATGGGAGATCTGAAACTTCCGCTTCCATTTGCATCGCATGTAGTGTGTATCCATGTGTATACCAAAACTGCTTCAACTAAACTACCTTCTCACATTTTGCTCATATTGTAATTTCACTCCTCCTGTCTATTTGAAATGTTACTGTATTTGAAATGTTACTTGAATTTGAACTGTTCATTTAATTTTACTCATCCTCTCTTTCAACTTCCCGTTAACACTTTAGTATTTATCAAGAGAAGTAACTTATAGAAAAAACATTAATGGAGGTAAAACAGCCGGTCAACTGATCCATCGCCCTGAATGAGACAGTTACAGGCTTCCTCCCTCCATCCAGTTCCCTTCACATTTCAGAGAGCTAGCTGACTCTCTTGTCTAGTACGTAGGACCCACTGCGAGTTATGAAAACTCCAGCCTCTCAAGTGGTGCTATCAAATACTCGTGGAAGCCCTCTCCCTCTCCTCCTGCTGTACTGAGAGGGTGAGGGGAAGCATCGGCAGCTCCTTAATCCATTCTAGCTCCTCTGCTCTGGCTGGCTCTCTTCTCTCCTCTTCTCTCCTCTTCACTCCTCTTCTCTTCTCTTCTCCTTCCGGCTCCTCTCTCCTACCCGCTTCTCTTCTCTCCTCTTCCCTCCTCTTCTCTCCTCTTCACTCTTCTTCTCTTCTCTTCTCCTTCCGGCTCCTCTCTCCTACCCGCTTCTCTTCTCTGCTCTTCTCTTCTCCTTCCGGCTCCTCTCTCCTACCCGCTTCTCTTCTCTGCTCTTCTCTTCTCTTCTCCTTCCGGCTCCTCTCTCCTGCCCGCTTCTCTTCTCTGCTCTTCTCTTCTCCTTCCGGCTCCTCTCTCCTACCCGCTCCTCTTCTCTTCTCTTCTCTTCTCTTCTCCTTCCGGCTCCTCTCTCCTACCCGCTTCTCTTCTCTCCTCTTCACTCCTCTTCTCTTCTCCTTCCGGCTCCTCTCTCCTACCCGCTTCTCTTCTCTGCTCTTCTCTTCTTTTCTCTTCTCTTCTCTTCTCTTCTCTTCTCTTCTCTTCTCCTTCCGGCTCCTCTCTCCTGCCCGCTTCTCTTCTCTGCTCTTCTCTTCTCTTCTCTTCTCTGCTCTTCTCTTCTCTGCTCTTCTCTTCTCTTCTCCTTCCGGCTCCTCTCTCCTACCCGCTCCTCTTCTCTTCTCTTCTCTTCTCCTTCCGGCTCCTCTCTCCTACCCACTCCTCTTCTCTTCTCTTCTCTTCTCTTCTCCTTCCGGCTCCTCTCTCCTACCCGCTTCTCTTCTCTCCTCTTCACTCCTCTTCTCTTCTCCTTCCGGCTCCTCTCTCCTACCCGCTTCTCTTCTCTGCTCTTCTCTCCTCTTCTCTTCTCTTCTCTTCTCTTCTCCTTCCGGCTCCTCTCTCCTACCCGCTTCTCTTCTCTCCTCTTCACTCCTCTTCTCTTCTCTTCTCCTTCCGGCTCCTCTCTCCTGCCCGCTTCTCTTCTCTGCTCTTCTTTTCTCTTCTCCTTCCGGCTCCTCTCTCCTACCCGCTCCTCTTCTCTTCTCTTCTCTTCTCTTCTCCTTCCGGCTCCTCTCTCCTACCCGCTTCTCTTCTCTCCTCTTCACTCCTCTTCTCTTCTCTTCTCCTTCCGGCTCCTCTCTCCTGCCCGCTTCTCTTCTCTGCTCTTCTCTTCTCTTCTCCTTCCGGCTCCTCTCTCCTACCCGCTCCTCTTCTCTGCTCTTCTCTTCTCTTCTCCTTCCGGCTCCTCTCTCCTGCCCACTCCTCTTCTCTCAGGCAGTCAGACGTACAGTAGCAGCCGTGCACTGAGTACCAAGAAGCCCCCCTCAGCTTTAAAGATAAAACAGATACATATTCATATCTCAGTTCACTATACTCAATTTGTACATTTTGGGAGGGAGGTTGGAAACAAGTCATTATTGCAAGTGTATTAGTAGTGTATGAATGGTCGTGTGGGCATTAGATACAGGACATTGTATGCACAGTATTTCGACATGCAGTGAGTTATCAGATCACGTACGTGGATGCATTCTAAAGAACTCTTATTAGACGAGAAAGGCGTCTCTCTCTCTCCGTCCTGTGTGAAGCCTCGCTGCAGGCTGTAAGACTGTATCTGTCATCCAAACAGCCATGTTGTTAATTGGAGCTTGAAGTTCCCTGGTAGGTGTCATCAACCCCGCCTGTCTGAGGAAAGAGTGATTAGAGTGAAGGGAAGGGGGCACCTGTTAAAGTAGCAGATGATTATGGTGTGTGTGTGTGTGTGTGTGTGTGTGTGTGTGTGTGTGTGTGTGTGTGTGTGTGTGAACTCCGTTCACCCGTCTGTGTTCTCGTTGCAGGCCTGTGGTGTAGGGGGTATGAGGAAGAGACAAGAACCCAGCACCATTGAGGACAGGGACAAGCCGTACGTCTGTGACAGTGAGTATCACACGAGCGCACGTGAACGCACACACACATGCGCGCACGCATGCACAGACACACACACACACGCCATGTCTAAGAGCCATAGACAACATTCTTACTGCAGGCTAAACTACGCTGGCAAGCATATGGCTGCTGTCTCCACTCTGCACGAAGCAAGCAATTCTCTCACTGCCAATGTTAAGGGGACAACTCCTCTAGTGGGAATGAGAGCGCTGTTAAGGCTGCTAGAACAACAAGCGTTTAACGGGAACACTATAGAGAAATCTATCGAGCAATATTCCAACTGAAACGGTGACATGGCATTAGCTCGCGATGGATCAGCATTCATTCATTGTTAGTGTATCTATTTTCAGTGGCGCACGATTGATAGATATGGTATAAGTATGTTATGCTGATTGTATTGGGCTACATTTAGTTATGTCTCTTGATTGTGTGTGTGTGTGTGTGTTCCAGTCTGTGGGAAGCGCTATAAAAACCGCCCGGGCCTGAGCTACCACTACACTCACACACACCTAGCGGACGAGGAGGGAGAGGAGGACTCTGAGCGACACACCCTGCCCTTCCAGCGCAAGAACAACCACAAGCGTGAGTCCATGTGTTACAGCGGGCTCTACGCTCTACCCTGAGGCTGGCTACTGCACTATGTCATGTGTTACAGCGGGTTCTACACTCTACCCTGAGGCTGGCTGCTGCACTATGTCATGTGTTACAGCGGGCTCTACGCTCTACCCTGAGGCTGGCTACTGCACTATGTCATGTGTTACAGTGGGCTCTACGCTCTACCCTGAGGCTGACTACTGCACTATGTCATGTGTTACAGCGGGCTCTACCCTGAGGCTGGCTACTGCACTATGTCATGTGTTACAGCGGGCTCTACGCTCTACCCTGAGGCTGGCTACTGCACTATGTCATGTGTTACAGCGGGCTCTACCCTGAGGCTGGCTACTGCACTATGTCATGTGTTACAGCGGGTTCTACACTCTACCCTGAGGCTGGCTACTGCACTATGTCATGTGTTACAGCGGGCTCTACGCTCTACCCTGAGGCTGGCTACTGCACTATGTCATGTGTTACAGCGGGCTCTACGCTCTACCCTGAGGCTGGCTGCTGCACTATGTCATGTGTTACAGCAGGCTCTACGCTCTACCCTGAGGCTGGCTACTGCACTATGTCATGTGTTACAGCGGGCTCTACGCTCTACCCTGAGGCTGGCTACTGCACTATGTCATGTGTTACAGCGGGCTCTACGCTCTACCCTGAGGCTGGCTGCTGCACTATGTCATGTGTTACAGCGGGCTCTTACCTCTACCCTGAGGCTGGCTGCTGCACTATGTCATGTGTTACAGCAGGCTCTACGCTCTACCCTGAGGCTGGCTACTGCACTATGTCATGTGTTACAGTGGGCTCTACGCTCTACCCTGAGGCTGACTACTGCACTATGTCATGTGTTACAGCGGGCTCTACCCTGAGGCTGGCTACTGCACTATGTCATGTGTTACAGCGGGCTCTACGCTCTACCCTGAGGCTGGCTACTGCACTATGTCATGTGTTACAGCGGGCTCTACCCTGAGGCTGGCTACTGCACTATGTCATGTGTTACAGCGGGTTCTACACTCTACCCTGAGGCTGGCTACTGCACTATGTCATGTGTTACAGCGGGCTCTACGCTCTACCCTGAGGCTGGCTACTGCACTATGTCATGTGTTACAGCGGGCTCTACGCTCTACCCTGAGGCTGGCTGCTGCACTATGTCATGTGTTACAGCGGGCTCTTACCTCTACCCTGAGGCTGGCTGCTGCACTATGTCATGTGTTACAGCAGGCTCTACGCTCTACCCTGAGGCTGGCTGCTGCACTATGTCATGTGTTACAGCGGGTTCTACACTCTACCCTGAGGCTGGCTACTGCACTATGTCATGTGTTACAGCGGGCTCTACGCTCTACCCTGAGGCTGGCTACTGCACTATGTCATGTGTTACAGCGGGCTCTACGCTCTACCCTGAGGCTGGCTGCTGCACTATGTCATGTGTTACAGCGGGCTCTTACCTCTACCCTGAGGCTGGCTGCTGCACTATGTCATGTGTTACAGCAGGCTCTACGCTCTACCCTGAGGCTGGCTGCTGCACTATGTCATGTGTTAAAGCGGGCTCTACGCTCTACCCTGAGGCTGGCTGCTGCACTATGTCATGTGTTACAGTGGGCTCTGCGCTCTACCCTGAGCCTGGCTGCTGCACTATGTCATGTGTTACAGCGGGCTCTACCCTGAGGCTGGCTGCTGCTCTATGTCATGTGTTACAGCGGGCTCTACGCTCTACCCTGAGGCTGGCTGCTGCACTATGTCATGTGTTACAGCGGGCTCTACGCTCTACCCTGAGGCTGGCTGCTGCACTATGTCATGTGTTACAGCGTGCTCTGCGCTCTACCCTGAGGCTGGCTGCTGCACTATGTCATGTGTTACAGCGGGCTCTACGCTCTACCCTGAGGCTGGCTGCTGCACTATGTCATGTGTTACAGCAGGCTCTACGCTCTACCCTGAGGCTGGCTGCTGCACTATGTCATGTGTTACAGCGGGCTCTACGCTCTACCCTGAGGCTGGCTGCTGCACTATGTCATGTGTTACAGTGGGCTCTGCGCTCTACCCTGAGGCTGGCTGCTGCACTATGTCATGTGTTACAGCGGGCTCTACCCTGAGGCTGGCTGCTGCTCTATGTCATGTGTTACAGCGGGCTCTACGCTCTACCCTGAGGCTGGCTGCTGCACTATGTCATGTGTTACAGCGGGCTCTACGCTCTACCCTGAGGCTGGCTGCTGCACTATGTCATGTGTTACAGCGGGCTCTGCGCTCTACCCTGAGGCTGGCTGCTGCACTATGTCATGTGTTACAGCGGGCTCTACGCTCTACCCTGAGGCTGGCTGCTGCACTATGTCATGTGTTACAGCAGGCTCTACGCTCTACCCTGAGGCTGGCTGCTGCACTATGTCATGTGTTACAGCGGGCTCTACGCTCTACCCTGAGGCTGGCTGCTGCACTATGTCATGTGTTACAGTGGGCTCTGCGCTCTACCCTGAGGCTGGCTGCTGCACTATGTCATGTGTTACAGCGGGCTCTACCCTGAGGCTGGCTGCTGCACTATGTCATGTGTTACAGCAGGCTCTACGCTCTACCCTGAGGCTGGCTGCTGCACTATGTCATGTGTTACAGCAGGTTCTACGCTCTACCCTGAGGCTGGCTGCTGCACTATGTCATGTGTTTCAGCAGGCTCTACGCTCTACCCTGAGGCTGGCTGCTGCACTATGTCATGTGTTACAGCGGGCTCTGCGCTCTACCCTGAGGCTGGCTGCTGCACTATGTCATGTGTTACAGCGGGCTCTACCCTGAGGCTGGCTACTGCACTATGTCATGTGTTACAGCGGGCTCTACCCTGAGGCTGGCTACTGCACTATGTCATGTGTTACAGCGGGCTCTACGCTCTACCCTGAGGCTGGCTGCTGCACTATGTCATGTGTTACAGCGGGCTCTACGCTCTACCCTGAGATTGGCTGCTACACTATGTCATGTGTTACAGCGGGCTCTACCCTGAGGCTGGCTACTGCACTATGTCATGTGTTACAGCGGGCTCTACGCTCTACCCTGAGGCTGGCTACTGCACTATGTCATGTGTTACAGCGGGCTCTACACCCTACCCTGAGGCTGGCTGCTACACTATGTCATGTGTTACAGCGGGCTCTGCGCTCTACCCTGAGGCTGGCTGCTGCACTATGTCATGTGTTACAGCGGGCTCTACCCTGAGGCTGGCTACTACACTATGTCATGTGTTACAGCGGGCTCTGCGCTCTACCCTGAGACTGGCTGCTGCACTATGTCATGTGTTACAGCGGGCTCTACCCTGAGGCTGGCTGCTACACTATGTCATGTGTTACAGCGGGCTCTACGCTCTACCCTGAGACTGGCTGCTGCACTATGTCATGTGTTACAGCGGGCTCTACCCTGAGGCTGGCTGCTACACTATGTCATGTGTTACAGCGGGCTCTACGCTCTACCCTGAGACTGGCTGCTGCACTATGTCATGTGTTACAGCGGGCTCTACCCTGAGGCTGGCTGCTACACTATGTCATGTGTTACAGCGGGCTCTACGCTCTACCCTGAGGCTGGCTGCTACACTATGTTATGTACCCTCCGCTCTCATGTCACGTCAGAGTAACCCACGCTGGACGCAGTATCCTACAGAATGTTCAATGTAGTAGCATTTCTGTCTGTCTGCATGTCTGTGATGCTGTTTGTCTAGCCCGGCCCTGAATTGGACGGTGTTAATTGGCTGAGCAGGGACATTGAGAGGAAGTGTGTCGGGAGGGGGTGGGGGGTCTTTTTGTTCCCCTCTCTCCCCCGGCCCGTTCCATGTCCGAGGTTGGTCATTTACACTGAGCAAGGATGCATCCCAAATGGCACTTTGTAGGGAATAGGGTGTCATTTGGGACGCGGGCAGAAACACAGCTGTAGTCGTCCCCACATCAATGTCCTTGTAGAAAAATACCCATTTACCTCCTGGAGTTAATTGGCTGAGTGCTGGTTTAGATTGGCCTGTCTTAGTGGATTGTCCGTCACTGGGTCCTGGTGCTGATGCTTGTGTGTTCTGTGTTGTGTCGTGTGTGTGCTGCAGTTTCAGGACTCTGCAGGGTGAAAGAGAAGACATTGGTTGCATTTGAGAGGTTTATTATCCTCCTCTCTTCTCCTCCTGCTACACACACGCACGCACGCACTCACTCACACACACACTCACCAATACATGCACAAAACTCAATCCTCTTGTGAAATGAAAATAGAAGCCTATTGTTTGTGTGGGTGTTTCTATGTTATGGTTTTCCCAATATGCTAAGTGTCAAGTTGCAGATGCACCCCCCTTTATATTACACCATATATAATGATATTACTATGAATGGTTATAATGAAACTGGTCCATACATTATTCATGTAATATTCTCCCTAAAATGTGGCTAGACTAGAGTCTGTAAGCCTGGTTCAGGCAAAGTTAAAGGAACACTCCACCCAAAAAACTATCTTTTAGTATTTGTTGCATTAGTCCATTGTTGATATAGTCCCAGAATGTTTTGCATGTCCGCAATCAAGTTTTCAAGACATATTTTGAAATGCAGAACTTTCAAAATGCAGAAACCCAAATGGAGTAGAAGATTTGCTGAAATCCATAAAATGTAGTTATTTTACCCCCCCTCCCCCCCATCATCCACTCCCTCTTCTCTCTGACTCTCTCTCCCCCTCTTCTCTCTGACTCTCTCTCCCTCTCTCCGTTTCCCATCAGTTTGATGAATGACAGATTATTCCACAAGGAGATGAGATTCTCTCTTTCCCTCTCCTCTCTCTCACGGTTCACCATGCCTTCTTTCCTCTCCCTCTTCTCTCTCTCTCTCTCTCTCTCTCTCTCTCTCTCTCTCTCTCTCTCTCACGGTTCACCATGCCTTCTTTCCTCTCCCTCTTCTCTGACTCTCTCTTTCTCTCTCTCTCTCTGACTCTCTCCCTCTCTCCGTTTCCCATCAGTTTGATGAATGACAGATTATTCCACAAGGAGATGAGATTCTCTCTCTCTCTCTCTCTCTCTCTCTCTCTCTCTCTCTCTCTCTCTCTCTCTCTCTCACGGTTCACCATGCTTTCTTTCCTCTCTCTCTCTCTCTGACTCTCTCTCTCTCACGGTTCACCATGCTTTCTTTCCTCTCCCTCTCCCTCTTCTCTCTCTCTCTCTCTCTCTCTCTCTCTCTCTCACAGTTCACCATGCTCTCTTTCCTCTCCCTCTTCTCTCTCTCTCTCTCTCTCTCTCTCTCTCTCTCTCCACAGTTCACCATGCCTTCTTTCTCTCTCTCTCTCTCTCTCTCTCTCTCTTTCTCTCTCTCTCTCTCTCACGGTTCACCATGCCTTCTTTCCTCTTCTCTCTGACTCTCTCTCTCTCTCTCTCTCTTATGGTTCACCATGCCTTCTTTCCTCTCCCTCTTCTCTCTCTCTCTCTCTCTCTCTACAGTTCACCATGCCTTCTTTTCTCTCTCGCTCTCTCTCTCTCTCTCTCTCTCTCTCTCTCTCTCTCTCTCTCTCTCACGGTTCACCATGCCTTCTTTCCTCTCCCTCTTCTCTCTGACTCTCTCTCTCTCTCTCTCTCTCTCTTATGGTTCACCATGCCTTCTTTCCTCTCCCTCTTCTCTCTCTCTCTCTCTCTCTCTCTCTCTCTCTCTCTCTCCACAGTTCACCATGCCTTCTTTCCTCTCTCTCTCTCTCTCTCTCTCTCTCTCTCTCTCTCTCTCTCTCTGACTCTCTCTCACGGTTCACCATGCTTTCTTTCCTCTCCCTCTTCTCTCTCTCTCTCTCTCTCTCACAGTTCACCATGCTCTCTTTCCTCTCCCTCTTCTCTCTCTCTCTCTCTCTCTCTCTCTCTCTCTCTCTCTCTCTCTCTCTCTCCACAGTTCACCATGCCTTCTTTCCTCTCTCTCTCTCTCTCTCTCTCTCTCTCTCTCTCTCTCTCTCTCTCTCTCTCTCACGGTTCACCATGCCTTCTTTCCTCTTCTCTCTGACTCTCTCTCTCTCTCTTATGGTTCACCATGCCTTCTTTCCTCTCCCTCTCTCTCTCTCTCTCTCTCTCTCTACAGTTCACCATGCCTTCTTTTCTCTCTCGCTCTCTCTCTCTCTCTCTCTCTCTCTCTCTCTCTCTCTCTCTTTCACGGTTCACCATGCTTTCTTTCCTCTCCCTCTTCTCTCTGACTCTCTCTCTCCATTTCTTTCTCTCTGCTTTTGTCTTGTGATTTATCCATCGCTTTTTCTATATTTATTTCCATTGCAGGATTTGAAGCCGATTGTTCAATTGAACTGCAGCATAGAAATTCATGGCTGCCTCTCGATTTTTTTCTTCTTCATGAAGTGACAGAGGCAGGGGGTGGGTGGTGGGGGGCTGGTTTTGGGCATTGATGTGACGGGGGATTGAGGAGGGGAGAGGGGGTTGTTTACTTTAGAGGTCGGCCCTCTGGTGTGCACCTGAAAATTGGTTTTGTGAGCAGAAAGAGTCAAGCCAGTTCTCGTTAAGTCCTCTCCCCAAAACAGAATTGAGATTCCGAGTCTAGTTTATCTGGACGGACAGACGGTCGGAGGAGTGAGAGCAGGAGGGGGGGATGGAGGGAGGGAGGGGGGGATGGAGGGATGGAGAGGTGTAACATGTAATTGAGCCCTTTGAAGGTCAGCGTCCTTTTGTTCCTGTTTTTATTTTTTTATATATTTTAAATTCTTTCCCAGTTTCACCTCGCTCACAAAATGGCTTCGCTCACCTTGCTCCGCCACTGTGAGAAGGAATCCTTGTGATCAGCTATAAGGACTAAATGAATTATGTATCAAACCTAAAATGGCGTCCTGGCTGTCCCTGTTCTCTTTCTCTTTTTCTCGCTCTCTCTGTCTGTCTGTGGGGTAGAATACTATATGTGGAATGAGATCTATGGAGTCTGGTGGTTGGTTCTGTTCCAGCATATTCACATGTGATGAAAGTCCTGCAGTAAGAGAGAGCAAGTGGTCTTTTTAATGAGAGTCTAGTGACAGTGACAGTGGAGGGCCTGTGTCACTGTGTCATTGTAGGGACCTCGAACGTTCAGGCAGCTTCACAGACACTATAGAAGCTCCAGTCTAGAGCGCCCAGTTCAATTGTATGTAGTTGTTGCAATATTTTGTGAGTGGGCAACATATACTATCATCCAAAATAGACAAGTTGAATTATTATGCCATATTAAATGATTTTATAATGCGCTAATGTGGACAGTTTGTGTTACTGCCTTACACAAACTCGCATTTACAATTGAGTGATTTTGACCTCAGATTGTTGATGTTAATATAACAGTTTATGGTCATCAAGATAAAACTAAATACATTTCTTTAAACAGATAACTATACTGAACAAATATATAAACACAACATGTAAAGTGTTGGTTCCATGTTTCATGAGCTGAAATAATAAGATCCCATATCTTTTCCATTCGCACAAAAAGCTTATTTCTCTCACATTTTGTGCACAAATGTAACATCCTTGTTAGTGAGCATTTCTCCTTTACCAAGATAATCCATCCACCTGACAGGTGTGGCATATCAAGAAGCTGATTAAACAGCATGATCATTACACAAGTGCACCTTGTGCTGGGGACCATACACGGCTACTCTAAAATGTGCAGTTTTATCACAAAACAATGCCTCAGATGTCTCAAGTTTTGAGGCAGCGTGCAATTGGCATGCTGACTGCCGGAATGTCCACCAGAGATGTTGCCAGATAATTGAATGTTAATTTCTCTACCATAAGCCGCATCCAATGTAATTTTAGAAAATTTGGCAGTACATCCAACCGGCCTGACAACCGCAGTCCACGTGTAACCACGGCAGCCCAGGACCTCCACATCAGGCTTCTTCACCTGCGGGATCATCTGAGACCAGCCACCTGGACAGTTGATGAAACGGAAGAGTATTTCTGTCTATAATAAAGTCCTTTTGTAGGGAAAAACTCATTTTGATTGGCTGGGCCTGGCTCCCAAGTGGGTGGGGCTATGCCCTCCCAGGCCCACCCATGGCTGCACTCCTGCCCAGTCATGTGAAATCCATAGATTAGGGCCTAATTCATTTATTCCAATGGACTGATTTCCTCATACGAACTGTAACTCAGTAAAATCTTTGAAATTGTTGCATGTTGCGTTTTATGTTTTTGTTCAGTATATATTTGGTTTGGTACCATTGATTAACTCGTCCACCTGTCCATCACATTATTTAAACCGCAGTTGTGAAATTCAAACTCAAATGGCGAGGGAAAATGGGGGCGCTCTCTTTATAAAATCCGCCGGCCACAAACAAATACGTGGATTTGACATTCAAGCGATCACTCAAAGAGTCTTTTTAGACCTACCCATGGAGAGATGATTCAGTGACATTTTCCAGTCCAAAAAGTGTTGTATTTCCTTCTGTGTATTGGCCAGCTACTGTAAACATTGTCCCACAAGGAAGTGAGTTGATAAAAACAGGTTCTCATCCATCGACAGGTATATCTAGTATACCCAGAGCACAAATGGCACATGTAGTGGCAGTGAATTGTCCCAGTACCATTGATTTCCATACAATATTGACGTGAGTGATTCATCTGCGCATTGATTACAGTAGAACAAGCTAATCAATTTTAGTCTGGAATGACCGCTTGGTAAATTTGATGCGTGAGAAGGTAAGGTACTAATTTAGCAATTTACAAGTTATCTGAACAAGTGTGTGTGTGTGTGTGTGTGTATAGGGAGTAATTGTATGTATGTATTAGTCTTGAACATATCACAACAAAGCCATTTAAACTCAGTTTTTCACAATTCCTGACATTTAATCCTAATAAAAATTCCCTGTCTTAGGTTAGTTAGGATCACCACTTTATTTTAAGAATGTGAAATGTCAGAATAATAATAAGAGAGAATGATTTATTTCAGCTTTTATTTCTTTCATCACATTCCCAGTGGGTCAGACGTTTATATACAATCAATTAGTATTTGGTAGCATTGCGTTTAAATTGTTTAACTTGGGTCAAATGTTTCAGGTAGCCTTCCACAAGCTTCCCACAATAAGTTGGGTGAATTTTGGCCCATTCCTCCTGACAGCGCTGGTGTAACTGAGTCAGGTTTGCAGGCTTCCTTGCTCACACACGCTTTTTCAGTTCTGCCCACACATTTTCTATGGGATTGAGGTCAGGTATTACTGATGGCCACTCCAATACCTTGACTTTGTTGTCCTTAAGCCATTTTGCCACAACTTTGTAAGTATGCTTGGGGTCATTGTCCATTTGGAAGACCCATTTGCGACCAAGCTTTAACTTCCTGACTGATGTCTTGAGATGTTGCTTCAATATATCCATGTACTTTTCCTACTTCATGATGCCATCTATTTTGTGAAGTTAACCAGTCCCTCCTGCAGCAAAGCACCCCCACAACATGATGCTGCCACCCCCGTGCTTCACGGTTGGGATGGTGTTCTTTGGCTTCCAAGCATCCCCCTTTTCCTCCAAACATAACGATGGTCAGTATGGCCAAACAGTTCTATTTTTGTTTCCTCAGACCAGAGGACATTTCTCCAAAAAGTACCATCTTTATCCCCATGTGCAGTTGCAAACCGTAGTCTGGCTTTTATATGGCGATTTTGGAGCAGTGGCTTCTTCCCTGCTGAGCGGCCTTTCAGGTTATGTCGATATAGGACTCGTTTTACTGTGGATGTAGATACTTTTGTACCTGTTTCCTCCAGCATCTTCACAAGGTCCTTTGCTGTTGTTCTGGAATTGATTTGCACTTTTCGCACCAAAGTACGTTAATCTCTAGGACACAGAACGCGTCTCCTTCCTGAGCGGTATGACGGCTGCGTGGTCCCATGGTGTTCATATTTGCGTACTCTTGTTTCTACAGATGAATGTTGTACAGATGAACGTGGTACCTTCAGGCGTTTGAATATTGCTCCCAAGGATGAACCAGACTTGTGGAGGTCTACATTTTTCTTCTGAGGTCTTGGCTGATTTCTTTAGATTATCCCATGATGTCAAGCAAAGAGGCACTGAGTTTGAAGGTAGGCCTTGAAATACATGCACAGTTAAACCTCCAATTGACTCAAATTATGTCAATTAGCGTATCAGAAGCTTCTAAAGCCATGACATGATTTTCTGGAATTTTCCAAGCTGTTTAAAGGCACAGTCAACTTAGTGTATGTAAACTTCTGACCCACTGGAATTGTGATACAGTGAGTTATAAGTGAAATAATCTGTCTGTAAACAATTGTTGGAAAAATGACTTGTATCATGCACAAAGTAGATGTCCTAACCGACTTGCCAAAACTATAGTTGTTAACAAGAAATGTGTGGAGTGGTTGAAAAACAAGTTTTAATGACTCCAACCTAAGTGTATGTAAACTTCCCACTTCAACTGTATAAAAAACAGGAAGCAGCAACAGTATAATTTTCAACTAATGTTTGAGGAATCTATAATCGTACTTTTAACATTTTTACTGAAAAATGAGTTTGTCCTGGCTAGTCATTGTGTCCGTACTGTAGCAGACAGGTACAGGGCATGGTAGCCTATAGAGGAGACTGAGTAGTGATGCAGGCTGAGAGAGGACATGGGTGGTGGGGGCAGGGCAGTACCGTCAGGAACATACAAAACTCACCACCTGAACACACTACATGATCAGCATAGTCAGTCCCAGTTGCTCAGTCCTTTGCTTGCTGTGTAAACGGGGCTGGGACTTTGTCTACCAGATTGCCCCACCTTGGTAAGGAATGCCTCTTATTAGAGCGAAGACCATTCTGGGCTTTACCAAGTTACTTCCTCAACCTCGACCATCACCTTTAGCTGTAATTCTGGTCTGGTTTCCTCCTGAACATTCCACATGCTGGTGCCAGTGCCGGTACAGTAGCTTCCTACATAGCCAGACCAGCTCACGCTGCCTGCCGCCCCGCCACTGCACTGTCTCCTCTACTGCAACAAAGCAGGAAGAGAAAACGGCTGTTGCCTAGCAATCCGGTTGCTATAGTGACAGGCTGGGTTCCCTCCTAAAGAGTATGTTGTTATGTACATTGAGTAGGGAGGGGAAGAGGGGAGGGAGTGAAATTTGGCTTTGGAGGGGTTGAAACGGAGGGGGCAGAGGAGTTCATTAAATGCAACAGAAAGAAGAAAGCGAGAGAGAGAGAGAGTGAAAGAAGGAGAGTGAGAGTAAAGAATTCTCTTTATGATTTATCATATATATTACCCCAGACAGGGAGAAGGCAGGCTGATATTGCACTGCTTCATTTGGTATTCTGTATTAACAGAGGAGAGGCTTGCCGGGTTAGGATTGGATCCTCAGTCATTTGGCCATCTTAGTATAACCCCCCCATCCTGCTCATGAAAACATGTCTGTCTGTCGGAGCCTAGACACACACACACACAAACAAACAACCTATATCTTACTAGGATATCTTATATGTACTGTACTGTATACCTATGTTGCTGTCTAAATTCCAGCGTTTCCTCAGTATTGATTGGGCGGGTCAGACAATGGGACCTAACTGCGGCTAAGAGTCTGAGTTTAGGGGCTTTTTAAACAGGATTTTACATTGTAGAATAATAGTGAAGACATCAAAACTATGACGAAAAAAAGTGTTGAACAAATCAAAATATATCTTATATTTGAGATTCTTCAAAGTAGCCACCCTTTGCCTTGATGATAGCTTTGCACACTCTTGGCATTCTCTCAACCAGCTTCACCTGGCATGCTTTTCCAACAGTCTTGAAGGAGTTCCCACATATGCTGAGCACTTGTTGGCTGCTTTTCTTTCACTCTGCGGTCCAACTCACCCAAAACCATCTCAATTGAGTTGAGGTCGGGTGATTGTGGAGGCCAGGTCATCTGATGCAGCACTCTATCACTCTCCTTCTTGGTCAAACAGCCCTTACACAGTCTGGAGGTGTGTTTTGGGTCATTGTCCTGTTGAAAAACAAATGATAGTCCCACTAAGCGCAAACCAGATGGGATGGCGTATCACTGTAGAATGCTATGGTAGTCATGCTGGTTAAGTGTGCCTTGAATTCTAAATAAATCACTGATAGTGTCACCAGCAAAGCACACCCATATAATCACACTACCTCCTCCATGCTTCACGGTGGTAACCACACCTGCAGAAAATAGGTCAAATAAAGAAACACCCTTGAATGAGAAGGTGTGTAGAAACGTTTGACTGGTACTGTGTATATATATAAATAAATTGAACCTTTATTTAACTTGGCAAGTCAGTTAAGAACAAATTCTTATTTACAATGACAGCCTAGGAACGGTGGGTTAACTGCCTTGTTCAGGGGCAGAACGACAGATTTTTACCTTGTCATCTCAGGGATTCGATCTTGCAACCTTTCGGTTACTAGTCCAACGCTCTAACCACTAGGCTACCTGCCGCCCCATAGTGTGTGCAGGTCAGTGTGATTACAGTGCAGCCAAAGATCAAGTTTTATTATGCACCAAAATCTCCATCGTCCTCTCGCTTTACAATGTCATTCTGTTTCAGACCCACAATGCACTGGGACTTACGCAACCTACTGACTGGACAGGGAAGAGAAACGAGCATGTTATTGCATTGCGTCTTGCTGGTGTGTTTGTGTGTGCGTGCATGTGTGTTTAATAGCGAGGAAGAGATAGGGAATGGGAAAAGGGGGTGGAGACAGATGGTGTAGGTATTTGTGTGACAATAGACGATTGCAGGGGGGGGGGAAAATCTAATTTCCTCTGTGAAAGAGAGAAGCACAGACAGGATGAGAAAGAGGAAACGTTCCTCATGAGATATCTCATCTGTGACTGACACTCTTCGTCTGACTGACTCGGTCTCTCTCCCTGCATAATACTGGATCCATTGTCTCTGTGTGTGTGTGTGTGTGTGTGTGTGTGTGTGTGCGTGTGTGTGTGTGTGTTAGCGCGTGTGGGTGTGTGTGTGTGTGTTAGCGTGTGTGTGTGTGTGTTAGCGCCACAGTTATGGATGAAGATCACCATGAATATAAAGGAACCATCATAACCTTTTCTTTCTTTTTAACTGCTTGCTGAAGACTGGACGGCCATTTCTGCTGTAACATGGACTACAACGTGATGAAACTTTGTTGCTCCTTGCTGAAATAAGCCAGGTGTTGTATCAAACAAGTCTTCGGTTGCCTAGGCAACGCCCTCCCAGCTCAAGCTTATATCATCAAATTCATGAAAACGGAGCCATTACACTACCGTTCAAAAGTTTGGGGTCACTTAGAAATGTCCTTGTTTTTGAAAGAAAAACTCTTTTTTTTGTCCATTTAAAATAACATCAAATTGATCAGAAATACAGTGTAGATATTGTTAATGTTGTAAATGACTGACTATTGTAGCTGGAAATGGCTGATTTTTAATGGAATATCTACATAGGTGTACAGAGGCCCATTATCAGCAACCATCACTCCTGTGTTCCAATGGCACTTTGTGCTAGCTAATCCAAGTATATCATTTTAAAAGGCTAATTGATCATTAGAAAACCCTTTTGCAATTATGTTAGCACAGCTGAACACTGTTGTCCTGATTTAAAGAAGCAATAAAACTGTTATTGTTCTGAGAAATGAAGGCTATTCCATGTGAGAAATTGCCAAGAAACTGAAGATCTTGTACAAGGCTGTGTATTACTCCCTTCTCAGAACAGCGCAAATGAAATAGTGCCCGCAAAACACCAGTCTCAACGTCTACAGTGAAGAGGCGACTCCGGGATGAGTTCCTCTGTGCAGTGTCTGTGTTCTTTTGCCCATTTTAATCTTTTCTTTTTATTGGCCAGTCTGAGATATGGCTTTTTCTTTGCAATTCTGCCTAGAAGGCCAGCATCCCGGAGTCGCCGCTTCACTGTGGACGTTGAGACTGGTGTTTTGAGGGTACTATTTAATGAAGCTGCCAGTTGAGGACTTGTGAGGCATTTGTTTCTCAAACTAGACACTCTAATGTACTTGTCCTCTTATTCAGTTGTGCATCGGGGCCTCCCACTCCTCTTTCTGTTCTGGTTAGAGCCAGTTTGCACTGTTCTGTGAAGGGAGTAGTACACAGCATTGTACGAGATCTTCAGTTTCTTGGCAATTCCCCGCATGGAATAGCCTTCATTTCTCAGAACAAGAATAGCCTGATGAGTTTCAGAAGAAAGTTATTTGTTTCTGGCCATTTTGAGCCTGTAATCTAACCCACAAATGCTGATGCTCCAGATACTCAACTGGTCTATAGAAGGACAGTTGTATTGCTTCTTTAATCAGAACAACAGTGTTCAGCTGTGCTAACAAAAGAGTTTTCTAATGATCAATTAGCCTTTTAAAATGATAAACTTGGATTAGCTAACACAACGTGCTATTGAAACACAGGAGTGATGGTTACTGATAACGGGCCTCTGTACACCTATGTAGATATTCCATAAAAATCAGCCATTTCCAGCTACAATAGTCATTTACAACATTAACAATGTCTATCTACACTGTATTTCTGATCAATTTGATGTTATTTTAATGAACAGAAAATGTGCTTTTCTTTCAAAAACAAGGTCATTTCTAAGTGACCCCAAACTTGAACTGTAGTGTATATGGACAATTATATTCATACTCGTGTATTAATTTACTTCTACCTGATGCCTTTCATGAAGGTTTTTGATTGCGTTATTATTATTATTTTCTCATAATCGAAAACCTTAATCGATGAATACAAATATAATTGTACGGGGTCTTAAATGACCCCGTTTGCATGAATTTGATGATATAAGCTTGACGCCCATTCAAAAACAGCACGGGGCTTTCATATGGTGTAGCAGAGGAGAGGAGAAAATGTGTGGAAAACAAAAACACTATAACTGTCATCCAAAATTCCATGACCGTCACAGCCCTAGTATGTGTATGCATTGGATGAGAGCTGATACTGAAGGATGGATTGGGGGCAGAGGGACTCCCATTCGTCACGTTAAAGAGAGAGGGTGGGGGTTGGGAGTGGAACAAGCCTTTAAAAGTTATTATGCAAAGACATGCTGGCTATAAATCTTGTGTGTTTGTGCGCGCGTTTGTCTCTGTGTGCTTGTGCGAGTGTGCGTGTATTGTCTGTGAATGTGAGTGTATGGATACGTTATATTAGTGTGTATCTGTATGTGTGTCCTGGTGTGGTGCTCCCCTCATTAAGCAGCCTGGCGACAGGAGTGCAGAGTGTGTGTTTTCAACCTGATGCTTTGACACAGGAGCAGCCACGTTTTCACTTCCCCTCTCCTCTTCGTGTTCTGCCCTACCTCTCTCCTCTTCCTCAGCATCTTCCTCTCCTCTTCCTCTCCCATCTTCCTCCTCATCTTCCTCTCCTCTTCCTCTCCCATCTTCCTCCTCTTCCTCCTCATCGTCCTCTCCTCTTTCCCCTCATCTTCCTCTCTCCTCTTCCTCCTCCTCTCCTCTTCCTCTTCCTCTCCCCTCTTCCTCATCATATTTCTCTCTCCTCTTCCTCCTCATCTTCCTCATCTTCCTCTCCCCACTTCCTCTCCCCTCTTCCTCTTCCTGTCCCCTCTTCCTCTCCTCCTCCTCCTCCTCCTCCTCCTCCTGCTCTCCCCTCTTCCTCTTCCTGTCCCCTCTTCCTCTCCTCCTCCTCCTCTCTCCTCTTCCTCCTCATCTTCCTCTCCACCTCCTCCTCTCTCCTCTTCTGTTCTATTTGCTCCCCTGCCATGCTGGAATGTGTTTTGTGTTGTGGGGACGGCAGTGTGTTGGTGTGTAGGTGAGACTAGGAGCTGATCTGTGTCCCAGGATCATCACTGGTTAACCCTAGAATAGTAGGATTGCTTTAGTAAAACCCTGTTTTATTGTCAGGTGCAAAACCACACTAACTAAGCTAAGCTATCTAATAGTTGGCCCTGTGTATGAGTTTCAGCTCAATATGCTGTATGTTTGGACCTGTGCGAATAGGTTTATGTTCATTGTGCTGTATGTTTGGACCTGTGTGAAAAGGTTTATGTTCATTGTGCTGTATGTTTGGACCTGTGTGAAAAGGTTTATGTTCATTGTGCTGTATTTTTGGACCTGTGCGAATAGGTTTATGTTCATTGTGCTGTATGTTTGGACCTGTGCGAATAGGTTTATGTTCATTGTGCTGTATTTTTGGACCTGTGCGAATAGGTTTATGTTCATTGTGCTGTATGTTTGGACCTGTGTGAAAAGGTTTATGTTCATTGTGCTGTATGTTTGGACCTGTGTGAAAAGGTTTATGTTCATTGTGCTGTATTTTTGGACCTGTGCGAATAGGTTTATGTTCATTGTGCTGTATGTTTGGACCTGTGCGAATAGGTTTATGTTCATTGTGCTGTATTTTTGGACCTGTGCGAATAGGTTTGTGTTCATTGTGCTGTATGTTTGGACCTGTGTGAAAAGGTTTATGTTCATTGTGCTGTATGTTTGGACCTGTGTGAATAGGTTTATGTTCATTGTGCTGTATGTTTGGACCTGTGTGAATAGGTTTATGTTCATTGTGCTGTATGTTTGGACCTGTGTGAAAAGGTTTATGTTCATTGTGCTGTATGTTTGGACCTGTGTGAAAAGGTTTATGTTCATTGTGCTGTATGTTTGGACCTCTGCGAATAGGTTTATGTTCATTGTGCTGTATGTTTGGACCTGTGCGAATAGGTTTATGTTCATTGTGCTGTATGTTTGGACCTGTGTGAAAAGGTTTATGTTCATTGTGCTGTATGTTTGGACCTCTGCGAATAGGTTTATGTTCATTGTGCTGTATGTTTGGACCTGTGCGAATAGGTTTATGTTCATTGTGCTGTATGTTTGGACCTGTGCGAATAGGTTTATGTTTATTGTGCTGTATGTTTGGACCTGTGTGAAAAGGTTTATGTTCATTGTGCTGTATTTTTGGACCTGTGCGAATAGGTTTATGTTCATTGTGCTGTATTTTTGGACCTGTGTGAAAAGGTTTATGTTCATTGTGCTGTATGTTTGGACCTGTGTGAAAAGGTTTATGTTCATTGTATGTTCAGAAAACAGAGTGAATAGACATGGGTGAGAGAGCAAAAGAAGGAATGAAAGTGTGGAGGAGAGTGAGAAACAGAGAAAGTGAGAGCAGGCAACAGGTGCTTGTGGGTATTCCTACGGAAGTGCTAATTCGATAAGGCTGTGGCCACTTTATCGACCATCCAGTGCGGTATGGCTCTTAGGCTAGAGATTGTGCTAGAATGAGATTGTGAAAACTCCAGGAGCAGGCTGTATTGAGAGTGAGAAAGGGAGAGTGAGTTGGAGAGAAAAAGTAGAGCGCGGAGAGAGAGAGGGCTGGAGAGAGACCGGGAGAGTGAGAGATTGGAAAAGAGGAAGAGAGAGGGGATAGAGAGTGTGAGAGAGGCAGAGGGGAGCGGAAGAGAGGTAGAGAAGCTTATACTTAGAGAGCGAGATAGGTAGGCGAAGAGAGGACAGAGATAGGGGGAGAGAAAGCGAGAGAAGGGAACGGAAGGGAAGGGGGAGATATGAGGGGGGTGTTTGAGGATTCATCTCTCTCCCCTAATTCCCAGTGGGTTCCCGAGACACACTTAAAAGCTGTGAAGTGTGCTGTTCTGCCTGTATTCTCCCAGTAATTGGAGGGGTGTTACAGGAAAGGTGGAGCTGGAGTTGAGATGGAGGGAGGGAGGTGTGTATCACCCTTGACAACCTCAGGAACGTGCTACCTCTCTCGCACTTGTTCTTTGTCTGTCTGTCTGTCTGTCTGTCTGTCTGTCTGTCTGTCTGTCTGTCTGTCTGTCTGTCTGTCTGTCTGTTTGTTTGTTTGTCTGTCTGGTTTGGTCTGTATGTCTCTGTCTCTCTGTCTGGTTTGGTCTGTATGTCTGGTTTGGTCTGTATGTCTCTGTCTCTCTGTCTGGTTTGGTCTGTATGTCTCTGTCTCTCTGTCTGGTTTGGTCTGTATGTCTGGTTTGGTCTGTATGTCTCTGTCTGGTTTGGTCTGTATGTCTCTGTCTCTCTGTCTGGTTTGGTCTGTATGTCTCTGTCGCTCTGTCTGGTTTGGTCTGTATGTCTCTGTCGCTCTGTCTGGTTTGGTCTGTATGTCTCTGTCTCTCTGTCTGGTTTGGTCTGTATGTCTCTGTCTCTCTGTCTGGTTTGTTCTGTATGTCTCTGTCTCTCTGTCTGGTTTGGTCTGTATGTCTGGTTTGGTCTGTATGTCTCTTGTCTCTCTGTCTGGTTTGGTCTATATGTCTCTGTCTCGCTCTCCCTCCCACCCTCGCTTTCATCAGTCTCCCTCCGCTCTCTCGCTCTCTTTTTCAATCCCTCTCTCTCTTTCTCTGTCCGTCTCAAGGATGTACTACCTCAGGTTAGCATCTCAGACTTTAAGCAAGGCCTCAGGCATTTAATCATCGATGGGCTTTCCTTTCTGAGCAGGCAGGCCAGCGGGCAGCCTGCTCACTCACAGATGTGTCAGGGCCTGCTGATTCACTCTCAAGGGTCCTCACAGCCTCACGGTCCGCAGAGCCCGAGAGCAGCACTGTTTGTAGTATGTGCCGTCTGGCATATATTTTTATGTAACTGTGTGTGTATATACAGTTTTGCCCATCAGGGACTGTGGTAAAGCAGAGTCAGCGGTAGTCTGTTGAAATAAAAGACATAGAGAGCCAAGGGCTTTTTCTTTTTCTTCAACTCAAAGTGACATATTTAATGAATGAACCTACATGCATAAAATATGTACATATTGTATGTAGACCATACATACCTCTGTGTCCAAGTGGCAAGTGTTGTAGACGAACGTGGGGATAGTGGTATGTTTGCCACAGTCCCCTGATTGTACGTAATGTTCCACTCCACTGTACATTACTGCTCATCATTATACAATCCAGTACAGAGCTGGCTGCTGCGCTGGTACCATGGACAGCTCCTCTCTTCTTTTCTGCTACCCCCCCCCCCCCATCCTGATCAGAGGTTTTTTTTTTTTCGCTAGGGATTACAGACCAGCCCTCTGGAGTAGAAAACTCAATCTCCTCTCCACCCCTCCCCCAGCCACAATCCACCCTGGGCTGGATTAATGAGGGTCCTGGCTCTCCAAATCACACACCACACAGCAGCTGATTACTCCACCATGAACACTGCTGTGTGTGCGTGTGGGTTTATGTATTCGAGATGAATTCCTGTGTGTGTTGTCTGGTATACTGTATGTCGGTTTGTCTTCATCTGTCTTACGTGCGCCACCGGTGAGTCATTGTGGCGTTCCTGTCCATTGCATTACATCTTAATACAGGAAAAAAGGACATATACAAATAGACTGTCCTGGTTATGTGATCAGGTCTATTAAAGGTATTATGCAATCGACTGCAGTCAGTGAGACTGAGAGGATGCATGCAGGGAGACTTTCCTCTCCTTTAATTGTTATTCTAAAATGGCTTCCCACCGCGCACCTGCCGCTTGACGCACAGCAGGTCTGTACCAGCCCCCCCACCACTCCTTTGACAATATTAAACAGACCCCTGGGCCTCCCAATGGATTTTCCTCCCCGTCTTCCTCCTCCCATCCCTGGCTGAGCACGAGCTGGCGAGTCCCAGGCTTCAGCGGGCCTGCTGCTTGCTTTACCAAAACCAACATATGGAGGAGGGAGAGTCTTATCCAGCTGGGATGCTCTGCAGTCTGGCTGGCTGGAAGTCTCATATTTGCCATTTCACTCAATGTTTCCTGTCTCTGCCTCTTTCCCTCGTTATTGCTTTCTCTCTCTCTCTCTATCTTCCTCTTTCCCTCTCCAAACCAGCGATGTTCCTCCTACATCAGTCTAGTTCTAAGCCTGTTGAGTCCTCAGCTCTACACCAGCTTCGGTAGCAGGTCATCAGTAACCACAGACCACAGCTTTAGACTCAGTGCTCTGGGTCTGTGCTCAGTGGAGCTTCATACAAATGCTGGATCCCAAAAAATAGAGCATAGAATATAAGAGTCATATGCAGCTTTTCTGTAGGAGAGTGTTTGTTATGGAAAGAGCTCTATCGTATGTAACCTTTCCACCTGTGTGATTTCAGCTAAGAAAGCTGCAGATGGGTCGGTCATCCCTAACGGCTACTGTGACTTCTGCCTGGGCGGCTCCAAGAAGACCGGCTGTCCCGAGGACCTCATCTCCTGTGCCGACTGTGGACGCTCAGGTGCGGACAGACAGACACTCCTATGGACTCCAGTTTTAGTTGGTTTTAAATGTGTCATTATTACACAGCCGTTATTATGTTTTAGAGTTATGGAAATAAGCATAACATGATGATGATGATGATAAGGAGCAACATGAAGTGTGTGTGTGTGTGTGTGTGTGTGTGTGTGTGTCGTTCTCTGTGTCCCCAGGCCACCCGTCCTGCCTGCAGTTCACAGTCAACATGACGGCAGCCGTACGGACCTACCGCTGGCAGTGTATCGAGTGCAAGTCCTGCAGCTTGTGTGGCACCTCCGAGAATGACGTGAGCGCCACACGCACACACACACACGCCCCTTCACGCTCCCAAAACATCTATACTGAACAAAAATATAAATGCAACATGCAACAATTTCCAAGACTTAACTGAGTTACAGTTTGTATAAGGAAATCAGTCAATTGAAATAAATTCATTAGGCCCTAATCTATGGATTTCATATGACTGGGAATAAATATATGCATCTGTTGGTCACAGATACCATGAAAAAAGGGAGGGGCGTGGATCAGAAAATCACCATTTGTCTCATGCAGCGTGACACATCTCCTTCGCATAGAGTTGATCAGGCTGTTGATTGTGGCCTGTGGAATGTAGTCCCACTCCTCTTCAATGGCTGTGTGAAGTTGCTGGATGTTGGTGGAACTGGAACACGCTGTTGTACACAACGCTCCAGAGCATCCCAAACATGCTTGTTGGGTGACAAGTCTGGTGAGTATGCAGGCCATGGAAGAACTGGGACATTTTCCAGGAATTGTGTACAGATCCTTGCGACATGGTGCCGTGCATTATCATGCTGAAACATGAGGTGATGGCGGCGGATGAGTGGCACGATAATGGGCCTCAGGATCTTGTCACGGTAACGCCTGACCAGCATCACCACCCTGGATGGTTCCAACCTTGAATATGTGGACATCTATAAGTACCTAGGTGTCTGGCTAGACTGTAAACTCTCCTTCCAGACTCATATCAAACATCTCCAATCGAAAATCAAATCAAGAGTCGGCTTTCTATTCTGCAACAAAGCCTCCTTCACTCACACCGCCAAACTTACCCTAGTAAAACTGACTATCCTACCGATCCTCAACTTCGGCGATGTCATCTACAAAATTGCTTCCAACACTCTACTCAGCAAACTGGATGCAGTTTATCACAGTGCCATCCGTTTTGTCACTAAAGCACCTTATACCACCCACCACTGCGACCTGTATGTTCTAGTCGGCTGGCCCTCGCTACATATTCGTCGCCAGACCCACTGGCTCCAGGTCATCTACAAGTCCATGCTAGGTAAAGCTCCGCCTTATCTCAGTTCACTGGTCACGATGGCAACACCCACCTGTAACACGCGCTCCAGCAGGTGTATCTCACTGATCATCCCTAAAGCCAAAACCTCATTTGGCCGCCTTTCGTTCCAGTTCTCTGCTGCCTGTGACTGGAACGAATTGCAAAAATCGCTGAAGTTGGAGACTTTTATCTCCCTCACCAACTTCAAACATCTGCTATCTGAGCAGCTAACCGATCGCTGCCGCTGTACATAGTCTATCGGTAAATAGCCCACCCAATTTTACCTACCTCATCCCCATACTGTTTTTATTTATTTACTTTTCTGCTCTTTTGCACACCAATATCTCTACCTGTACATGACCATCTGATCATTTATCACTCCAGTGTTAATCTGCAAAATTGTAATTATTCGCCTACCTCGTTATGCCTTTTGCACACAATGTATATAGACTCCCCCTTTTTTTTCTACTGTGTTATTGACTTGTTAATTGTTTACTCCATGTGTAACTCTGTGTTGTCTGTTCACACTGCTATGCTTTATCTTGGCCTGGTCGCAGTTGCAAATGAGAACTTGTTCTCAACTAGCCTACCTGGTTAAATAAAGGTGAAATAAAAAAATAAAAAACCTGTGCATTCAAATTGCCATCGATAAAATGCAATTCTGTTTGTAGCTTATGCCTGCCCATACCATAACCCCACCGCCGCCATGGGGCACTCTGTTCACAACGTTGACATCAGAAAACCGCTCACCAACACGACGCCATACACGTGGTCCGCGGATGTGAGGCCGGCTGGATGTACTGCCCAAAAGAACGACGTTGGAGGCGGCTTATGGTAGAAATGAAAATGTTATTCTTCGGCAACAGCTCTGGTCAACATTCCTACATTCAACATGCCAACTGCTGTGGCATTGTGTTGGGACAAAACGGCACATTTTAGAGGGGCTTTTTTTATAGTCCCCGGCACAAGGTGCACCTGTGTAATGATCATGCTGTTTAATCAGCTTTTTGATATGTCACACCTGTCAGGTGGATGGATTATCTTGGCAAAGGAGAAATGCTCACTGACAGGGATGTAAACCAATTTGCGCACAGAATTTGGAGAAATAAGCTTGTTGTGCATATGGAACATTTCTGGTAACTTTTATTTCAGCTCGTGAAACATGGGACCGGCACTTTATATTTTTGTTTAGTGTATATCCCAACCTCCATTTACCCCAACACACGCTCGCCTGGACTCTCCTCCTCCAGTAGGAGTAACACCCAATGGCACCTGTTTTTTACAACAGGGAATTCAATATTGGGGACAGATCAAATGGGTACAGGGAAGGTTACTACCACACTGAAATAAAATGGGCTCAAACACGCAGCAAATCTGGGCCTATGTATGGTAGGTGTAGTGTGTTCATCTGGTTAAACATTACAGATACATATTTGCTCCTATATTTGATTGATAATGACATAACGTTATTTGTGTTTGTGCGTTCCCTTGTTCCAGGATCAGTTACTATTCTGTGATGACTGTGACAGAGGCTACCATATGTATTGCCTGAGCCCCCCTATGGCGGAGCCCCCAGAGGGTAGGTACACTACAGTATATGTGGAGGATATAGGCAGTAGTCCTATAGAATACTGTATATGATACCTAGGCCGGCATATTGTCGGTAATTGATGACCATGCAGTGGCTGGGTTCATAATGTCACTTATACAGTTGGTGAATTATAAGGGAAAGTGCATGTGCTGAATGCGTGTGTCATCAGCATGTCCACTTGACATGGCTAAGAGATTGCAAATCTCCCACGCTGTTTGACCACAGTACGTGGGGTTGCACTCGCAACAGTCAGCCAGTGTTCAATTTACAGTGTTCATTTATTCTGCTAGGATTAACCCTTGGGCTTTCCAGTAACCAGTGAACTTGTGAACTGTTGATCTTCCAGGGAGCTGGAGTTGCCATCTGTGTCTGCGGCAGCTTAAAGAGAAGGCCTCGGCCTACATCACCCTGACCTAATCTACCACGCTACACCGCCCATCCGCACCCCCCCCCCCCCCCACCCACCCCAAACATGGCAAACGGACCTACTACAATGTGAGAAGACTCCCCCAAGCCCCTGCAGTTTTTCCTCCTCTATGAAACGACAACATCTCTCCTGTCGTCAGGTCTCCCAGCCCCAGCTGTTTTAACGTCAATGGAAGCACCTACTTCCCAGGGTGCACCATGCTCCATCCAGGTCTCCCCCTGTCTGTCCCTGCTGAGTCTCAGCCACCTGCCGCTGGAGTCCCCTCCACCTCTGGCCCAGGATGAACCACCTTTTACCCCAGCAGCATCAGGGAGAGCATCTGATTATCAATAGTCTAACTGGCCCTTCACCTTCTGTCTCCGAAGAGCCGTTTATCAACAGCCCACAAGGACACTTTCTCTCCTGTGAAAGGTCCTTAGAGGAGCCCTAATGAGCATCAGCTGCCACTGTGGTCCTATACTCCCATAGCTCGGCTGTGGCCCTGGCAGTGGAGTACACACGGAGAGGGAGAGGCAGGCCGTAGTGACGCCTAGACTCCTCGTTAGGTTTAAAGCAGCTGCAGCCCCGCCCCCTTCCTCCCACATGGCGCCTCCACTCAAAGCCTTTGACGGTGAAGTACTCTGGGATTGATACCATCGCCCGGAGCTATTGTGGCTTGATGACATTTGCAGAGGAGAGGGAGTGGAGAGGTTGTCACTCTGCCATCAGCCACTTAGATCAAATTGTGTGTCCAAAAAAAGAATGAATTAGAGCAAATGTTTTCCCCAACTATGAACTTCTTGTTACCTTCATTTCCTTAAAAAAAAAAAAAAAAAAAAAATGAAAAAGCCAACATGAGACTGCTATGACTTTGGTGGAGCTTGGTGTATTTTGGCTGTATGTGTAGCAAGAATGTAGGTATGTTTTAAGTGTGGACAATGCAGATTTTAATGTCTGGCCTTGTCAAAAATACAGGGCCCAATTTTTTTTTTTTTAACTTTATTTGCATGGTGTTAACATTATAGTTTTTAAAGATATTTTAAGGATAAAATGTATTTAAGAAAGCACACTTAATTCGCAATAATGTGTTTGTTGACCCATTTGGGTAAAGTTGAGTGTGTGTGTGTGTCCATCTGTATGTGTGTGTGTGTGTGTGTGTGTGTGTGTGTGTGTGTGTGTGTGTGTGTCCTCCTAAAACTGTGTGGAAGTGAGAGCCAACCGTAGCCAACCAGGTGCTAGGCAGGACCTATGGCAGGGTCGGGGAGCAGGAAGGGGAGGGGCTTCTGATTCCTAGAAACACCACCATGACTTACTGTATTATGTTTTCTGTTGGACCAAACGAATTCAAGCCAGCTTGCGCCGTTTCTCTCTTCCGAGCCCTTGTTTTTTCTCGAAGGATAACTCATTTTTGTGAAAAGTCATCAAAACTAGTAGAATGAGCGCTTTACTATCTGCAAGACTGCTTTGCGTGCTAGGACCTTGTAATATAATGTGCTTTCAAAGAGTAAGCTAAAAGCAGAGGACTTCTACTAACTGGGACGCCAGCATGTGTTTGTGAGCTTGTACTGAGACAAGTCTTTTTTTCAACCCAAAGTCCCCTTCCCCAGTGGCCTATCTGGACTATTGCATCACGCTGCAACTTTGATTGGTCCAATGATTCCTCTTCCTAGAGCTTTAAGTTGGGAGGCATTTTGCTGTAAATAGATTGTCACTCTCTCCGTCTATCAAAAAGACTAATTGCAATTTCATAATTCACCGTCTCTCAGTGCACATCGAAATATGAACTCAAAAATACAATTTCTGTCTATTTTAATGCACTTAAAAGTGGTTATCATATTTGCCTCCATATTTGTAATGTCTCTACTCCTCAAATGTATGTGTTTATATTCTACTATGGTATGATCCAACACACACAGCCATGTTGGGGAAAAGGTCACTACCTACGCTACCCAAAATGTATGTACCATCATTTTAGCCATGTGATACCAGAAATTATCTTGATTTCATATTTTGATATTTACTTTATTTCTTTTTCTCTCGAATAACTAGGGATGTTTTTACCTCTTCTCTCTCAGAATTGTTCTCTTATTTGTTTTTGTTGGTATTTTTGTACTTCAAACATTTTGCACAGTGTGTTTGTTTGGCATGTGTGTGTACGTGTGTGTGTCTATGTGTGTGACAGAGAGGGGGGGGGGGGGAGACACACAGGCAGACTTAAAGGCGCTGTCTGTCAGTGGTTCTGTCCCAAATTACACCCTTTCCTCTTTGTAGTGCACTATTTTGAACAGTGGCCATCGGGCTCTGGTAGAAAAATAGTGCACCACATAGGGAATAGGGTCCCATTTGGGGTGCACACATTGTCTCTTTAATCTAATAATGAGGTCATAGAGAAACAAACAGTCAGTCGACGGTTATTATTTTTCAAACTTCCTCTCCATGACACAAGCTGCATGCCGATACATCCAAGACTGCAGTTAACACTAGTGTACTGTGTTAGAATGGGTACTGCTGAGGCCTCAGCCCTTGCTACTGTAGTTGGCCCTGAGTGACAGTTGCCTGATCCCAGATCTGTTTGTGCTGTCGCATGACAATGACCCTTAGAGTTGGTAAGACAGCACACAGATCTAGAGTGACAGAATGTGTCATGATAGATTGTCTTTTGAGGAGTCTGTCCATTTAAAGGACAATGTGAAAACCTTCACAACATTACGGTTTCATCCTTTTATTTAAGTTTCCCACCAATATCCAATCAGAGTTGTGTTCAGAGCCGGTACTGAGGTAATAGCCAGGGGATGACGTGATTCTGTGTGGGTGAGGTGAACTGATCTCACTGACAATAAGCCTTTACTTCTGAATTTATTCCTGGCACTTAAGAGGATGTGGTGGAGTCAAACTACTTTGATTGTACTCTCTGAGAGGATGCAGTTGCAGAAAGAGGGGTGACTCTAGCTCAGATATGACCTTTGACCCCCCCCCCCCCCCAGAGACTGAGCTGAGAGATAGGGGGTCACCCAGTGATCTATCCTGTTCCGTCTCAGCATCCTTTCTCTCCCTCCCCATCTTTAGACTGGGGGTGGGATTAGAAAGGAAAGATTATTGGCCAGTCCTCAAACGAAGCAGGATTCTGGCCCTCTTGTAAATTATCGTGCTGTGATCTTGCTTGCACTTTTTATTACCAAAATAAGAAATTCCTGTGTGAGTGTGTGCACATTTTCCTTTCTTGTAACTGTCTGTTGGAAAAAAAGAAACACTGGATAAAATGAATTTGTTAGTATTTACCCTGATGGAGATCAAATCTTCCTGGACACGTGGGTTGTTTTTTCCTTCTCTACCTGGGAACGCTTTGAAATATTGACTGCAACTGCATAGCTGTCATTCATTCACTGTAAATTCATCTGTCTTTCTCGAGGCACCCAATTTTTCCACATTTTTCTCTCCTGACTTCTTTTTTCATTTACAAACAATCATAAATAAAAGTTGTAACCCCTGAAAACGTCTGCTGTGGTGTGTGTCTGTGTGGAGCCTCTGAACACTCACCAATCCAGCAATGTTTGTGTATTTCTGAGGAAAATGAGAGAAGCTGAAAATTCATCCCATTATGTGTTAAGTGTCATAAATATGTTATTTACAATAGATGGTTTGGAGCTTGGATCCATAAACCCACGTGTGCACTTTTCTCCCCAAAATATAATGATCTACCAAAGTATGATTGCATTACTTGAACCTCTTACGGCTTGAAAGTAAACAGGTTCTCTTTGAGCTACAATGTTTGTATGTGATATATTGGAGAATAGGCATCTATCATACTGTAGTCCTGGAGACCTGGCAAGTGAAACAAATCCTGAATTCCATTCTTCACCTTCCAGAAGCCAAATAAATAAAAAAAAACACAAGAAAAAGAGGGCCACCAGAATCTTCACTAGTGCACACTCTTTTCCTTGGGGGAAATGTGTAGATAAAAATACATATATTCTTGGATACTGATTCTTCCATCCGTTCCTTGGCAAAATTCCCACTTCCACCTTATCCCAAATTCTGTAAATCCCTCCAACCATCTAACAGACTACCACTAGCCTATTCCCTCTCTTCCTACCCACGTTATTCTGACCCCTTGTCTCCCTCTTCCATCTCTAAGGATGTCTGTGAAGCTTGTGTGTGTGTGTGTGTGTTTACAGTACTGTATGCATGTTTTGTGTTTGTGTGTATCTGTATGTGAAAGGGGGTAGGGGGGGGTTGAGACTCCCAGCCAATTACCACATCTACCAGACAGACTCAGACTGCCTCTGTGCCAGCCAATCAGAGAAGAGCTGCGCATAGCTGGGCCCAGGGTGGTTGCCATGGTAACTCTGGGGCTGTTTGCATGGTGGATGATGGAACAGTGATGGATTACAGTAATGGGGTGTGGGGAGGGAGGGAGGGAGGGAGGGAGGGAGGGGGGACTCATACATAAATATATTGGAAATGTATGAATACATCTTAAATGAATTGACGTTAGGAAAGAAGAGGGAAATGAACGGGGTGCAATGGGGTATTGGGGGTGCCTAAAATGTAGGCTACCTATTTTATTCTGTCTGTCTGGTCTAAGGCTGATAAGGCTTAAATAATAGTCTGGAATGCCGTCTCACCTTTTGTCTCCTCAAGTCATTGGGACATTAGGAACTTAGACAGTGCTCTGAATGATTTACTCAGTCCAGCTATGGCCCACTGTAGGTCCAGCAGTAACCTAGCAGACAGGTAGATAGATGGGAATTTGTGGAAAGGGCTCAAGATTTGGAAACCTCAAGCAGCTCAGTTGGTAGAGCATGGCGCTTGCAGCCCCAGGGTTGTGGGTTTGATTCCCACAGGGGACCAGTATGAAAAAGGTATTCAAATGTATGTAGTCACTACTGTAAGTTACTCTGGATAAGAGCATCTGCTAAATGACTCAAATGTTTAAAAAAACTAAGCACAGTTACGGTAGAGTCAGTGGCCAGTACTGTCCTACACACACATTTTACTCTACAGTATACATAACAATGGCTTGCAACTTACTAGGATAGCAGTACTTCTGAACAAAACATTGGCGTCCACACAGACAACTACTAAAGTAATAACCTGTCTGATCCATAAGAATTATTTATCCATAATCCTTGTGATTAGTGACAACAGGCAATTAAAAAGGAATGGGACAATCAATTGAGTGACCAGGATCAATGTCAATGTAGGCACGTGGGCCTGTGAGTCACGAAAAGCCTATTCACATCCAGAAAGGCAGTCTTGACAAATTAACAACTGGGTCGTTAGAAACAGTTGTCATTATTAAGCTTTAATCGCGTTCACTTGTCACTCATACTTTATAGCGGCAAATGAATGCCTGGCAAACATCAGCCCGTGTGTCCCGTGCGCTTGCTTTCCTGGAAAACCGAATCCTCGAGACAATAAATCTACACTTTTGAGATGTAGCACATTTAAATTCTACAACAATGCCCGGTGGATAAACATGTGGGTAGAAATTGGTACGGCTACTGCCTGCATTCTGGAATGTTGTACCATGATGACCATGGGACATATAGCCAGACCTCCCCGTTACACCCCCAAACATCTGATACAAACCTGACATCTAGTGGCAGACTTTAAGAGCAGCACCAACCCCCATTACAATGTACTGTAGTACTGTGTCTGTGTGAATGGAGCAACCAGACACAATATATGACAGCCAGTTACCGCTTTGAATGTAACACGGTGTGATTGATTTACATGAAAGATGTTGAGACGGCACGGCCACAGCAAAGTACTTACTATACATGAGAAATCTAAGACTGTACCGTATACCGTAAAGTTTATAGTCAAATGATTTAAGTGTCCTCATATGGTTGTGGGAAAACCATGCCTGGTTAACTCCCTGGTTTTGATCTCTCTATTCTGATCTGCACTATTTTCCCCTCGTGCCTCTTAGGGTTCGTGGGCGAGTGCTTGTGCCAAGTGGGTGGGACCAGACCAGGAATCTAGCCAGGTTGACCCTTGCCTGGGAAACCAACATATGAGACTAGCGTTACACAACCAAGACTTAGCCATCGACTTTGACTACTTCATCAGAGCTCTACCATAAGATTGAGAACAGAAGGAGAAATGTGTCATTTAGAGGTTTGAACGGTACTGTACGTTGCGATCTAATTTCTGATGTTCATTTCTCAGCTAAATAGTCAATTAATGGTACCCAAACTATCTGCACGGCCTGTCTTGCACTGACCCTACACACTCAATATACTTTACACACCATATGCACATATAAAACCCTGACACATTCTCACTCACACACACACACACACACACACACTTTCTGCTGCTAGCTTGCTCTTCATTTTATTCTTATTATGGTATTATCTATTCCGAATGCCTAGTCACTTAACCCTGCCTTCATGTACTTATTTATATCAAATACCTCTGTCCTCTGCACATTGATCTGGTACTTCCTGTATAAAGCTCCGTTCTTTGTGTATTTGATTTTATTCCTTGTGTTAGTTAAAAAAATATATTATTATTTTTAAATCCTGCATTGTTGGGAAAGGTTCGTAAGCAAGCATTTCAGTGTAGTCAACACCAGTTGTATTCGGCGCATGTCATGAATACAATTACATTTGTTGCTATAGGAATGGATTGTTATTGTTCCAAGGGCAGACTGCTTGTGTTAAGACAGCTGCTTCCTGTATAGGAGGCATGACACCACACGGACATCATACTGATGACTAACATGAACACACACTGTACTGTATACACCTTCTAATCACAAAACAGTATACACAAATCTCAGTGCCCAAACGCTGAGTACTGGGCTTCCTATTGAAGATCGGACGATCATTATATCAAACCAACTATATGCCCTGTATCTCACTCTGGAGAGACAGACGACCTGACAGAGCAAGTCAAGTTCTCCACGCATCAACATTCTCCTCACCACCAATGAAATACAGCAAAAATACAGTATTACAGAAGTTGCAGATAAACAGAGTACACACAGCAAACGCTTAACAGCTGGTCTATGTCACATACACCCCACCTGAGAGAACCATGTACATTGTAATCTATCCAGTCCCATGTAACCTTCAAGTGTCAAGCGAGCAGAGATGGAAAAGCAGGTTAAAAGGGGCGGTGCTGGTTAAACGGGCTACACAGGTTCAACCATTGGGCTCTGCTTCAGAGGCACAGCTTGGTGCTGGACAGGTGAGTGGACAGACACAGCTAGTCGTGACCAGAGAACACGAGGAGAAAGCAATCAACTAGGAAGTAGGAACGCCCCATCCAATAATGTCGGTCCCGGTAGCCCTGTGTGTTCTCCTGGCTGGAACCCTGTCCCTCGTTGAGGGGGACGTGCTGGCCAACTTCGAAGACATCCCGGAGTGTGTTGAGTATTTCTACCAGGGGAAGGTACCGGGCTGGGGGGCTGCCACCCCCGGCGCTGCCCGCCTGTGCCAGCGCTTCTACAACAGGTACCACTTTGCCACGCTGTACGACACCAACCACCGCATTGCTGTGTATTCAGCCTACCGCTTCCAGCCCAGCAACGGAGGAGGCAGGGAGAAGCGCTGGTTTGTGGAGCCACAGGTGGGTCATGAGAACAGGGCAGATGTGTCTGTGACTAGAAACAGGCCTGCCATAGGACGGTCTCAACAACTCACATCCATAACTCCTATGTTGGTGACCCAAATTCAAAAACGGCAGATTGTTGCCAAAATAAATTGGGGAACATTTTTTATTAGATGCCTAAAAAGTTGAGAAAGATCAATGATATTTTAGGTTTTGAATTGATCTGAAGCTTGGGGTTGTAACAGCAGTTTACTTTCCCTCCCAGCTCGTGAACCTTACGTGGGGTGCAGAGATGAAGGATGGGTACTGGCTGGGGAAAGATCACCCTGGGGTTTACCTGGGCGAGAGACAGGCACTCAATGAGGACTACACCCACTCTGGCTTCGACCGCGGCCATCTCAACCCCAATGGACACCATGCAGGTAGTCTCCTCCACAATACCGGCTCTGCTTTGAACAGATTTCATGCAACAACATTTCAATACCAATGTTGTTAGGATTCTTAGAATTGTTTCTTAGTTCAGTGTGGACTACTGTAATGGTCGACTATTGAGCTGAAAGTTAAGTACAAGGTAAACCCAAATTTATATACACAACCCAGCAAACACACAACGTTGCCTCAAAGTTGACTCCAAGTGGGCCTCAACATGCCATTGCTAATCTGTAACACTTACTAATTAATCTCATGACAAATTATTAAACCTACAGTATATCCCTCCTCTTTACATTACATTTACATTTAAGTCATTTAGCAGACGCTCTTATCCAGAGCGACTTACAAATTGGTGCATTCACCTTATGACATCCAGTGGAGCAGCCACTTTACAATAGTGCATCTAAATCTTTTAAGGGGGGGGGGGGGTGAGAAGGAATCTTTCTCGCTCCTTCTTAATCTCACACGGTCACCTCCCTTCCTTTCCTCCCCAAGTCCCCAGTCGTAACGCCACCTTCACCCTGACCAACGTGGTGCCCCAGAACCCCAAGCTCAACCAGAACGCCTGGGCCCGCCACGAGTCCCAGCTCACCGACCTGTTCAAGGCCCAGTGCGCCCAGGCCTACGTGCTGGTGGGCGCCATCCCCTCCACAGACAACTGGATTGTCAAGGACAACGTCCGACGCGTCAACATCCCCGAGTACATCTGGAACGCCTACTGCTGTGTGGACAACAACGGTGAGCCTGTCCGTAGCGGTGGTGCCACCGCCCTCAACACCGAGCAGAACCGAGTGGACCAGCGCTCGCTGCTGGAGCTGAACGGTTTCCTGCAGCAGTACTCCAACGCGCCAGTAGGGGAGTTGTTTCACAACAACTGCCAGGCAGTGCCCGAGGAGTAGTTTCTCCCACTCATGGGTTTCTAATCCTTATTTGACAGTGGCAATGTGAGCTAAAACTTCAGTTCACACATAAGTTTCAGTCTTTCAGCCAAGTCAAGTGCTTCCTACTGTGAAAATGACATCATGAACTACAGTGGATAAATAAAGAACTATGTTTGGAGAGATACATCTTTTATTATTCTTTATATGTGCTTTCTTGGAATAAGCAAGAATAATATAAAGTATATAACAAGAGGTAGATTTCTTTAGCTTTGTATACAGTATCAAAAACACAAGAGACTTCAGAATAAGCCCTTTGTGACGACTTCAAAAACCATTACAAGTATTTATTTCTTTGCACAACAGAGCAACCATGATTCTTACAGTAGCATTTCTACACCAGGCCAGCAAACTCCTAGTCACCACTCCTTTACCTTAACCCATCACCAAACGGTACCTACCCTTCACCAGCAATCCCTGACCTGTGACCCCCAATATAAGGGGGTGACCTCCTCTATAGGTCAGCCATACTGGGCCATAGGGTGGTCGCTCCACACCGGCATGTTAGAAAGCTTTTCCTCTGTAGCGGGCTCAATGGGCCAGCCCCAGGCCTTGAAGAAGGGAGCCAGGTTCCTATTGACCGCCAGGGAGAAGGTCTCAGCATACAGGTTCATCTTTCCCTTGTTGTCATTGGGCACGTTCTGCATGGTGTGGTAGGCAGCAAACACCTTCTTGAAGGCGTCCCAGCCAAACTGATCCTGGAGCTGGTGGGAAGGAGGACGACAAAGAGAAACTGCTTACACAAACTCAACCCGAGATAAAGTAACTTTTTTTAAGCATCTATATTTTCCTATCGGTCGTTCACAAGCACTTAACTGTAAGATTTGTACACAACATACTCTGCAGCAGGGCGTACTACACAGTACACATCACTAGAATCTCCTGTCACCTGCATGTAGGTCTCCAGTGCCACCCACATGTCCCAGCTGGCCAGATTCCGGCCCCCTTTAGCGTACCCCTCGGCACGGCTCTGTCGGTTGGCCAGCGCCATGTTGGGATGGGCCTGATCCCGTTTCACCCCCAACACCTCCTCGTGCACGTACACGGACCACAGGTTACACGTGCACTCAGTGGTGTGTGAGGGGAACTCCCAGACTCCTCTCTGTTGGTTGTGGCCCAGCTCGTGGATTGCCCCCCACAGGCCCGAGCTGCGGGCTGCCACAGGGTTCATCAGGTCTGGGGCGGAGGAGGATTGTATCATGATAGGGTAGCCTGCATGCATGAAGCCTGTGGGTGAGGGGGGGAAGAGGGTCAGCTCAATGTCTGGATACTTACAGGGCAGAGGTTGTGCAGTCCACTCCAATACACTCTTTAAAAAATGGTTCCAAAAGGGTTCTACGGCTGTACCGATAGGTAGAACCCATTAGGGTTCTATATTGAAGCAAAAATGGTTCTACCTGGAACCAAAAGGGTTCTCCTATGAAGACAGCCGAAGAACCCTTTTTGGTTCTAGATAGAAGCTCTTTTTCTAAGAGTGTAGGTCACTCTTGCTCCCCTAGAAACTGTAAAGGGACTGTCCTACCTGACTCATAATACATTTTTGACATATTTGGGTCAATGTCTTTTCAGATAATCTCTCTTTTTCCTGTTCATATCCAGCAATTACACAATCACTGGTCCTCTACCATAGTCAATTCCAGTCAAGACAGTTTGTCCACGCTAAGAAATAAAAGGGACAGACGCTGACCATGGGAGATCTGGACGTCGGCCACAAAGCGCTCCTTGCGGGGGAACTTGGCGGGGATGGAGGCCAGGTCAGCTACCCCCCTCATGATGTCATCCCAGAGAGCTGCCACCAGGTCAGGCCGATCCAGACCTCGGACCACGTCAGAGTGGACGGTCAGGATGATGTTCTCAAACTCCATCTCTGCCCAGGGGGAAGGGGCGGTCCGCAGAACGGCCCAGTCTGCAGGCGTGGTCACCCCTAGAGACAGGAGACAGGCAAGGGTTGGAGGAAAATCCTGGATCATTTCACTGAATTTATTACTTTCACAAGGTGTTGTGACTAGGCTGTCACAAAGAGGAGAAAATATATATTTTGCCTGGATGAAGTCAAAGGGGGCCCAGACAGACATTGTAAATGAGTACATGAGGGGGCTGGATGGAGTAATGGACTTTGTGTTATCTTTCATTCACCTGGTATTTATCCAGGTTAATCTCATTGAAATACCCTTTCTGTAACACTTTCTATGAGGCAGCAACATATAATAATGGCACACTTGGCGCATTATAACATTTGCTATAAGCCGTCATGAGTTATAACAGCTCATAGTTGTAACACCCTTGTAATACATCACTTGGATGCATTATAAGACCAAAGTGTAAAATGCATCATCGAGCCCCACCTCCCTCCCTCTCCCACCCACCCACTTACCAGTCTTGTAGTAGGGTGCCGGCACAGCCCCCTGAATGATGACCTCCACCCCCTCCACCTGGGTCTTAGGAGGGGCGATGAGATAGAGGAGGCCGCCCCACAGGTTCCACACCTGCATCATCTCTGAGTCTATGGGGAAGCGCTCATGAACCACTGGCGCTCGCCTCAGCTCGTTCGAATTCCCAATGTTGTCAGTCTGACAGCCTATCTGGACCTGATGGTAACAGGGGCATCAGTCAATCAATCCACAAAGTGCTTTTGCATCAACATGTAAAGGGCTTGATCTCAAAACAAATAAAACATGATTCGATTCAATAGACTTTAGAGTGATAAGACGTAACAAAAAGCAGTATTGGATACCTTCCAGCCCTGGTTGACGAGTTGTGGTGGCATGGCCATGTACGTCCTCATCCCAGGGGAAAGGAACAGACCAGTGCTGAGCCACTCCTCTCCTCCTAAGACAATGTTCAGCAGTGGTTATACTCAAGCACAACTGTATAGAATAATAGTGAGTGTATGGTTAGAAACATGTATTCCCACACTAACCAATGAGCTTGCAGAGTAGCTATGGCGAAAGATATTTTCTTGCGCCCATTTTATCTAAGCCATTACTCCTGGTGTTTCATATTGCTTCCCAAGATTAAACCATCTCCATTAGACCCATGATCCTCCATTTTAGAGTGCAAATGAGAGCTAACTGACCTGCTGTATTACAGTTGATCCTAACCCTGGCATTGGACAAGGCGGGCATCATGGGCTGGTCCTTGATCAGGTAAGGCAGTAGGGCGTCTGGGTCCTGGCACACCTTGTACACCTGTGCGCCTACACTGAGCAGCAGGTGGTCCTTGGCGCTTATCACCGGGCAGCTGTGGCACACCTGGGGGATGCCCGTCTCCTTCAGCACGTCGGTGAGCATGGCAAGCACCGAGGTGTACGAGGCACAGTCGTGCGCCCGCATGTGCAGGTAATTGGCGCAGTCGCTGCCAAGCTTCTTCAAACCCGCCTCCTCATGCTCCGTCAGCGTCTCGCCCTGGGTCACGTGGCCAGCAAAGCGGCGCAGAAGGTGGCGGAAGTGGAAGCCCTCGGAGCAGGTCTGACCCGGGACTGGGGCCTTGTAGCAGCCTGCGTCCAGAGTGTTCCCCATCAGGCTGAGGCCCATCTTGTTGAGGATGTGGTTGCCTGCGTAGTCTGTCATGGTGTTGTGGCCCGGATTTGTCTGGGCCCAGTACCATGCATGGCCCCCGATCAGCAGACCCCCACCCTCGGCTACAAAGTCCTGGATTTCATCGGCCTGGGCGTCGCTGTAGGAGGTGCAGACGTAGACGCTAAGCTCCTTTCTGAAGCCGCTCTTCTCACAGGGCAGGCCCGACTTGCTCAGCAGGGTGTGGGCGGAGCCGAGCTGGGGCAGGACACCTACCAAGCCGTTACGGCCCTCGTCTAACCAGCGCACGGCATTGAGCATGAAGGGGGACATCTGCTCTCGGCCCAAGTATCCCTCGTGGGTGATCACGATGACTCTGCCCTGGCCGTAGTATGCCCCAGCCAGAAAGGCCCTGCCGTCCTTTGTGGTGCCGATGGGGAATGCCAGAGGGCCGTGTACCAGCACCTCTGAGAAAATAGCCCCGCCCTGGATATCAAATTCAGTCACGCCCTCCAGCAGGAACTCCAGGTCATCCTTGAAGTCCTTGCCTATCCTAGGGAAAGAAGAGAGTGAAAGGGTAGGTATGATTTGACAAGAGAAGTTAGACACATAAGAATAGCTCAACTAAACCATTTTTTTTACATTTATTTAACCAGGTGATTTTTGGAGTTAAATAAAAACCCTTCTTTGTTTTCTTCACACCTGGTTCTAGGAGGTGATGAGGCACAAAATACCACCATGTACACATTTCCGTTTTACTACAGTATCTCTATATTAATATACCACCTTCTCTTCTCTCTATGAAGTGCCCAATACTTACGCCACAGACAGCCAGTTGGAAGGGATCTGTGGAGGCACAGGGAGAGTACCCAGCTCCCCAAGGTGCTCCGAGAAGTAGATGCCAGCCACGCTGGACACCTTGTTCCCAGGGAAACCCTGCAGGGTGTTCTGTTTGGGGTGTTCCTCCGCCCAGCTACACGCCTGACCAGCAATCAGCAGCCCGCCCCCCAACTTCAGGAACCCCACCAGCTCCTTCACCTCTGGGCCCACACAGTACGCATCTGTCACATACACTCCCAGGCCCTCGCAGAAGCCCCCCACCTTGGGTTGGAGGCTGGAGTGGCTGAAGTTGTCGGCTACGGCCTTACAGCTCTGGTGGACGCCGACGGTAGTGCTGTCACAGGAGGAGCCTGTCAGCCAGGTTAGGACATTCTCCACTAGGGTAGGAAAGGCGGTGAGGTAGCCCTCGTGGCCCAGCACCACCACCCGGCCTCGGCCGTAGAATGAGGCAGCCATTAGGACCTGGCCACAAGCGTTCATGGCCAGTGGGAAGGCTTGGTCGCCAATCAGTACTAAGTTGCTGGGTATGTTTGGCCCGTTGAGGTCCAGCTCCTTTACCCCCCTCATCAGGGCAGAGTAGGCCTCCTCACGGGACATGCTGGTTTGGGTCATGGCTTAGTCAGTAGGCTGACGATCCTGTAGGTGGTGGAGGAGAAAAAAAAGTATTTTAAAAGACAGATATGTATTAAACAGTATAAGTACTGGAGGCTGACAGTCCATGTACATGCATTTAACTCTTTAAACTGTTGCTATGACAAAAACTAGTTTCTGAATTTTACGTTGCGGTAATCTCTACAACAAAAGTATCATACATAATTCAGAACAAACGAAGGCATCTGTAAAAACCTACCTAGATACAAAGGAAAAACAAACGGCTGAAGATCAGAATCAAGAGGAAAATGGAGCTCAGAGCAAGCAGAGCAGCAAGCTGTGTTACATTCCACTTAGCATACTTGGAACAGTCTGAATGAAGGGAAGAAAGAGATCCTCATATCAGCAAACCAAGCGAAAGGAAAGGGAGGGGTGTGTGTGTGTATGTGGCCAATGACTGGCAACTGTGACCTGAGCAGACAAGGTGGGGCAGGGGAAAGGGAGGCATCTGTCAACAGTGTATGAATAGCTTACAGTCTACTCACATGGGTGGAGTCCGTCAGATAACAGAAGGGTTGCCTAATACTTATTTTTTATTTGTTTTATTTATTGCAAGAATAACAACCATAACGTTAATAAAATAGTTATGATCGGAATTACAAGAATAAGCATAATGCCATTTAACATCATCAAAAGTAAACTTAGGGAATTCTGGAGACTGTATACACAACCATTAATGAATTTCAATCCATAGTTTACTAGAATGGCAGCATGAACAAAATAAATGCTCTATAGATTCTGAAACAGAGGAACAAAAGAACACAAGGCATTTTGTCAAAATGTAATATTTTGTGCAAGAAATCATTAACAGGGTATATGTAAGAAAATATTCAAAATTGGTTTCTTTAACTTTTGGGATACCTGGATTAAGGTAAAAGGTAGTCATTTCTAACCATAGCATGGGCTGGTCACTTCCATAGCAATATATTGAATTATAATCACCAAAAATTACTTAATTAACTCCCAATCGTATCCACTTATTGTTGAATATTTATTCCAAAAGGTTTGAGTCATTCATTTGTAAACTTAGAAAAGATGGAACAACCTCATAATATAACAAAGTGTTCTTAATAAGTCCAAGTAAAGGAAGTGGAATTACTTTGCAAACCTTAAATATATTCTCTCTGAGTAGTATTAAGCTGAAATTGACCAATGACCTCATCAAACGGCAGAAACTCCCCAGTGTTGTCTAACAAATCACAAACAAAAGTAATACCCTTGTCAAACCAAAGGCCTTTGAAAATGGATTTACTATTAATTTTAAATTACTCTATTATTCCAAATCAATGTTTTATGGAGGGAAAAATTGTGAGTGAAATCATATTCAAGGAAAATACAATTTGCTGGTGAAACTTTGACAATTTCACAGGTAATTCTGGAGGGTCAAAGTCACATTTCATTAGGAATTCAAGTCCACCAAGTTTATTAAACTGACTGTTAGGGATATGATACCACATAGAAATAGGATTAGACAGACATAAATTCCACCATTTCATTCTAAAAGTACCCACTAACGACTAAAAATCAATAGCCTGTAAACCTCCACGATCTTAAGTCTTTCACTAATTGAGATTTCCGAATATAATATATTGCATTCCTCCAAACAAATCTAAATATTACAGAATTGACTTTAAAAAAATGATATTAGAAGAAAGGAAAAGGGACTGACTTGGGAATATGATTCTAGATAAACAATCAGTCTTGGACAAAATAATGCAACCCAAAATTGAGATATCGTGATGCAGCCACTGACTTAATGAAACTCTTATGGAATTAATCCTATTATCGCTGTTTAAAGATTCTCTATCTGAAACGTTCGGCATAGACATGGGCTAGTAACTTAGAGCCAGCCAACAACGTAATTGGTGTCCAGGTCAAGAGAGTCCTTCTTTGGTTTGGGAATAAGAACTATTAGTCCCTGTCTCAAAGAAGGTGGTAAGATAGCATTAGCAATATCCTCTTTGTACACCGAAAGCAATAACTCTCTAATATCAAGCCAGAAATGTCAATATAATTCAGGAGTCAGGCCACCTGGTGCAGGAGATTTACCTATAGGCATTTGCTTAATGGCTTGGTCCAATTCAGTCATATCTATATCAGAATCACAGAGTTTCTTAAACCTTTCTTCTATAGGCTTAACAGAGTTCTTAACTGAAACCAAAAAAAGGAATCGAAGTCACCTTCCGAAAGATGAGATTGAGACAGCGTACTGTAGAAAGAGTGTATTTCCTTATTAATCCTTCAAGATCATCAGATAGTGTCATTTACATAAATGGATTAAATACTATTACTAGCCTGTGTTTTTTCCACCTTTCTCAATCCATTTGGCCTTTGAACAGATGAAGGCACCTTGTGCCTCACTGTTGTATATGTCGTCCAGTTCACATTGGCATTTAGCAAGCTTGGCTTTTTCATCTTCATTTAAATCAAGTTTTTTTCTCGGCCTGATAATATCAACAATAATAATATCTGCTTGGAGAATATTTTCCGAGCTAGCATTTTACCAGTAGTGATGGCAAGACATCGAATTCTGAATTGAATAATGTCCCATTTGTTAGTAGAAGAAAGAGCAGAATTGAGACAGGTCTCTCTGATAAGTGTTTTAGACTGTAAACAAAATGAACCATTCTTTAAAAGAAGAGTTACATTTCCAGTATGCTTTAGAAAATCTCTTGTCATTATCAAAACAAAAGGAACGAATAATGGAACAATGGTCTGTCAGAGGAGCTGGGGAACTACTACATTCACTGACAAGATGCATAAGACTGGAAGATACCAACCAATAATCAATTGTAGATTTGAATTGTCTGTCCCTAGTTGTAGAGTTAAATCAAGAAAAGTTGGTTTCAGAGAATGCCAAATATTGGAATGTTGAAAGATGGAGCAGAAATGAAGAGTTAAGTTACTACAACACTAGGCTGAATGCCTGGTGGGATACCTATCCAACAGTATCACCTCCAACAATAATGATATCTGTTCAATATTTGTTTTTCAACTCAGCTAAGACTTTACTAGATGTTAGAAGATTGTTTTTTTTTACTGTATGTTATAACCATACATATTTACCTATATGTAACGTGACCCTTTATATTAAAAAACAATATATAACCAGTGACCCTCATCATCACACCTGCTTTCTAAAACGGTACCTGGAAAACGTCTGAAAAGTATTGCCACACCAGCAGAATGAGATGAGCCATTCAGAGGAATGTGTCTCTAGAAATAAAAAAACACTTGGCATTTAATCTTTACAAAAACTAAAAATAACCTTGCGTTTTATATTGTTACGTAAACCCTTGGTGTTTAAGGATAAAAAGGAAAGATACATATTGAAGAGTATCCTAGAAAAAGAGTTGTCTAAAACTAAACAGGGACCCTGAATAATATAAAAGTAGCATACGCCCCATCAGAATGAACTTGACGAACAGTAACGACCATACAAAGGAAAATAAATGGATAGATCCTGTAATCTTATATTAATAGTTTAGATATTCAATTGAACTCTCAAACTTAAAATAAATACATCCCTGAAGGATAATCAAGCCATATTAAAAGTAAATGGAGATGTAATTACATAATATCGATCTTGAAACAAAATGAACAAAAACCACATTTAGTATGCTTACGTTGGTTAATGCTCACATCCAAAAACTCGCCACTACAAACATTACCGCCCTATGCAATATCACCTATATGCCGTGTTCAGATAAACGACTGCATGAATAAAAACTCACCAGTTGAAAAAGTATATGGCTTCAACTCGTAAAGCGTGAATCAGTCAGTCACGTTCCTCCACCCTGCGGCGGTCAATGACAGCAAACCCCTGGCGAAAGAATGCTTTTACCACCTGTGTCTTGCCTCGTCGACTTGTGGCCACAGCTTCGCACCGGCATCCCTGTCGAGCTTGCTCAATTCTACTGCAAAGCGAATGACTTTCCCCCTGCAGATCGGCGCCAGCTTCGCAGCTCTCCAAACCTCGTCTCTCACGTTCCTCAACCGCTCAACGCAAACATAATGATGACCTGTCTGTCTGCTCTTCTCCTTTCTCTTGTCTCCGAGACTGTGTACAACATCTTACCGCGATGTTCAGGGTAGCAGAGTGATATGGAACAAACTTCCCAATAATGACAAGCACAATCCCTCTGATATTCTCACCATCAGTTTCAGGTAACCTGTTCAGTCGCAGCCCCCATCGGCGCTTGTATCAGTCCTGTTCAGCACTGGCTTGTGCGCAGCTCCTCGTTTTCTTTGGTCAGGGCATAAATGTAATTTTTCAACAGTGGTGATACCCTTAATGCCTGCTACATTCAAAGCTGTCGTTTTGTTAACGTCTGCAATCTAGAGGGTATTTTTTATGAATCATCTCATTAAAGCCATTCAACCGAATAACTTGTTCGTCAAATGTCTTGTTTAATTAAACCCTGGATTGCCTTCATTGGTGATAGGCTGGGGTGGTTTAGTCTGCCTTGCGTCACTTTCTCGTAATCTCTTCAGGTTGGGGGGTTTCGAAGGGGTTATTGGGCACCTGTACCGAAAACGAATTTACTCCGACGTTGGTACCGTTACTTCTGGGGGAGTGTCAAAATCGTTCATATAGTTGACAGTATCCACCTGGGTTACGACAGCTCCCTCTACATTTTGCTAGCTTCCAGATAATGTTACGAGCTAGCTAACACTGATTTCTTGATGTTCGGTAAACCACCAAACTAAGTGAAATAGGGGGGGGAATACAGTAAGAAACGTAACTTTAACTGTGATGGTCTTCAAACTCAACTTAGGGCTTGAATTCAATTTAAAGTTCAAGAGTTCAGTATATGGCTCACATCAACACCATTATCCCAGAAAACCTAGACCCACTCCAATTTGCATACCTGCCCAACAGATCCACAGATGAAGCAGTCCACTCCACACTGCCCTTTCCCACCTGGACAAAAGGAACACCTACTGTATGTGAGAATGCTATTCATTGACTACAGCTCAGCGTTCAACACCATAGTGCCCTCAAAGCTCATAACTAAGCTAAGAACCCTGGGACTAAACACCTCCCTCTGCAACTGGATCCTGTGCCACCCCAGGTGGTAAGGGTGGACTACGGGAAAAGAAGGACTGAGCACGCCCCTCTCATCAACGGGGCTGTAGTGGTGCAGGTTGAGAGCTTCAAGTTCTTTGGTGTCCACATCGCCAAAAAAACTAACATGGTCCAAGCACAGCAAGACAGTCGTGAAAAGGGCACAACAAAACCTATTCCCCCTCAGGAGACTGAAAAGATTTGGCATGGGTCCTCAGATCCTCAAAAGGTTCTACAGCTGCACCATCGAGAGCATCCTGACTGGCTGCATTACTGTCTGGTATGGCAACTGCTCGGCCTCTGACCGCAAGGCGCTACAGAGGGAACAGAGGAAACAGAGGGTACAGCCCAGTACATCACTGGGGCCAAGCTTCATGCCATCCAGTACCTCTATAACAGGCGGTGTCAGAGGAAGGACCTAAAAATTGTCAAAGACCCCAACCACCTTAGTCATAGACTGTTCTCTCTGCTACCGCACGGCAAGCGGTACCGGAGCGCCAAGTCCAGGTCCAAGAGGCTTCTAAACAGCTTCTAACCCCAAGCCATAAGACTACTGAACATCTAATCAAATGGCTACCCAGACTATTTGCATTGCCCCTCCCCCCCCTCCCCCTTACACTGCTGCTACTCCATTATTATCTATGCATAATTCCCTTTTAATAACCCTACCTACATGTATATATTACCTCAATCACCTTGACTAACTGGTGCCGCGCTGCACATTGACTCTGTACCGGTACCCCCTGTATATAGCCTCGCTATTGTTATTTTACTGCTGCTCTGTAATTATTTGTAACTTTTATTTTTTTAGGTATTTTTCTTAAAACTACATAGTTGGTAAAGGGCTTGTAAGTATACCATTCACTGCAAGGTCTACACCTGTTGTATTCGGTGCATGTAACAAATAACATTTTATTTGTTTTTAATGGCACCACTCACTCCGCCATTCTGTCCCACCCCCCCAGAAGGGTTGCCTAAAAAAGTCGCCCTACAAGCAAGAATGTTGAATATAATTATATTTATACTTAGCTTACCAGTTGTTCGTGCCGTTTGTCCTTTTGACGAAAGGAAGTGGAGATAAAATGTCCGCAGAAGCATGCCTTATTTACTTTGAATAACTACTAAAATAGTGATTGTAGTGATTTGCCTAAAATAGTGATTTGCTTCATGATGTGCCAACCCTTGCACAATTAATCTGTGCTGCAGGTAGCCTAGAGAAGCCTATGCGCTCTGATCCCTTCTGGCCAGGGGAAACGAAGCAGTAAAGACATGTATTTATAGCCTAAAATAGGCCTGTATTTGTTTTAAGAGAATGTGAATGTGATCAAACTTTGGGTGGCTAGGCTACCTAGACCTTATCAATCCAAAATTATTGACTGTAATTAATCAATCATCACAATAGTGATGACATACTGTGTGAGTAACTTTTTAATTACAGATGCACCGGCCTACAAGATGCAACACTGCATAAAGAAAACTCATCCCTGTTAGTTCTATTGTCCAATCAGTTGTTGTCTATTTAAATTAAATACAATGACCTGATTAGAAAAAATATGGTCCCATCACAGCCTATATAAAACAGTTTTACAGCTGATGTATTACTATGTCATACCCTCCAACTAGTTTTACCTGGTTAGGTTAGCCCATTGGTTCTCCTCAGGGCCTTCAGACATGTAATAATTTTGTTCTAGCCCTGAACTAGTTCACCTGATCCACCTAATCAAGGGTTAGTTGACAAATTTAATAGATCAAATACATGAACCGGCTGGGGGTCCACAACGAGAGGTTTGAGAACCACTGGGTTAGCCTATCCCCCAACACATCTTGGACCTGTGGTGCTACCACTGAAATCACACAATGTTACAAATGAAGAAACATATCCTATAAATATGCTCTACTATGTCAAGGAGGATGAGGATTATACGTCTATAGTCGTAGCTACATCCATTTTAACAAGAAATAGTTGTGTTTGTTTCCCAAGCCAAGACCCAATCTGTGAGTTAATTTGACCATTGGAAAAAGAGCTACTGTGTAAATACTGCAATGCGGGTTGGATTGAATTGAGCCCTTAATCTTAAATTTCAATGTGATGCTTGCACTTTTCTTCCCAACACAATCGAGCTCGACACCTTTAGTCCTAAACCCGGAATAAATTACCTCAGGTTCGTTCAGCAATCCCTATGGGGAAATTGAATGGGGAAAGAATAGCGTTTTTGAATAAATGCTGAAAATAAGGTCTGAGGTTAACACAGGTTTAGGAGATCTTATAAGTTTTGTCCTATGAGATAATAGCAGTCAATTAACATGACCTTAATGAATTATGAGCCTTTGTGTTTTTTTTTAAATTTTACAACATACATTCTTGAAAATTCACAAAAAGTGACATTAGCTGATGATTATCTCATAGAACAAAACGTATACAATCTAAGCCTGTGTTTCCCACAGAATGTATTTTAGGAGTTTATACAAAACCCCTAAAAAAAATGGCATTTCATTTTCTCCAGACCATGGCAGAGTTAGTGCCTAGAGAAATAGTAATGGTGTCTTTCTGTAACACAAAACCGAACATGTTAAAAGTATGAAACATGGAGATATGGCCTTGTGGGAACACTAACACTATTAAGGAGTGTAGTAATTTAACCTTTTGTTTTTTTGATATAATTTATTGCTGATGTGAAAGATAACTTCCTTATGTTCCAAAACCTTACTGCAAGCGATGCATTTTAACATTCAGAACGAGCGTCGGGGATCTTAACAAAACACCCCCGCCCAGAAGATACTATGTCAATATGTGCTAAAGCATTCCCGACCAGAAGATTATATGTCAATATGCAGTTAGCGTCTATGAATGAGGTAAACCTCGGCGAGTCAGATGTCTGTTTTGACAAACCGTTTATTCGACAGGCAGGGTATTCTAATAGCCCTTCTGAGACTGACTCCACCAGTGTGAACAGTCCTTTTGAGGAAAACAAATAGTTAACTGTAGGGTAAAATGACAAAACACGCGGAAAGACAAGCCCAGACTAGGGTCGGAATCAAATATGAGATGGATGTTTCTAAACGAAAGTGTTTTTGTGACGGACCAATGAAAGTTGGAACGTGCTACCTTTAAAGCGTTCCGCCTATTTCTCGGCAATATTCCATTCCTCCTCTTGTCTGGTTGTGATTGTGAACTGAAAACGTTGAGTACACTTTTGAATGACTGATGTGGATATGTTCACCATGCAACGCGTGGCCTCGGCTTTTAACCATAGATTATTTAGAAGAGAATAATCCTTTTACTCATACATGGCTAGCCAGTAGCTAGCTTTTTCACTTATAAAGCTAGCTATAATCGTTCAACACTTCGTAAAGTTACGTTTAGAATTGCTGCTCGGTTCTTGACTTAAGAAACACTTGACATGCCTAATTAATGTTACACCCATTGTAAACCGATATGTTATGGACACCTTACGTCTCTTGTCTTTGCAGATGCAGCAGTGCACATTAGTCAGTGCATCCGGCGCTCATGTCCCACTTGCCGATGGCCGAGCCGTGATCCTAGGTCGTGGTCCAGAGACTGGAGTTATTGACAAGAAGTGCTCCCGACACCAGGGTAAGAGGACTAGCTAGCTAACGTTAGATACGTACCAATGGCCATGTTCTAATGATTTATCTTACCTCCCAAAGTGTGCACTTGTTCACTTCCCTTCATGGATTTAAAAAGAAATTAATGGTATATGGAAACTCCCTCTTGCCCATGCGTACACCAGTTCAATGCGTTTAAATGTGTGAAGAGTAAACTTCGGGAGAAAGGAGAGATTATTGGGATGCTGCTTTTTAATTGCGGTGTCCGGTGGGATTACTCCAGCCAGCTATCTAAACTGCACAACTATCTAAAATGTGTCATATTCCTTCTAGTGAAGCTGGTGGCCTGTTATGCAGACAAGGAGGTACTTGTAACACAGGTATGAAATTATTACATTGTGCCTGTTGTTGAGGCCAACGCTCTCTTATCTTAGTTTTACACTCAACACTACTGCTTAACCTGTCTGTAACTGCTGTCAAAGTATAGTTTTCCTTTTCAGCTTGGCCCCAACCCCTCATCCTTGGGCAGTGAGAGTCTTGGTAGAGGCCAGTCTGGCCGACTGACCCATGACCGCACCCTCTACCTGGTTAACCAGAGCCACCCCTTCAGAGTGCAGTTCTCTGCTTCCAACGAAACCTCCTCATCCTCTGCCCAGAAGGGGAAGGTTGTAGAAAGGTTGAAAGCATTGGATAAGACAAAAGGAGGAAAGAACGACAGAGGGAGGGAGGTTCAAAGCACAGTTCCCAAACGCAGCATCCAAGACTTTTTTGCTTCCTCTCCCAAGAAGGTATGAGAACACGTTCATCTTAACTGAGAAAATGGCATGCATTTTAATTTGTCTAGCAATATTTAGAGTAACCGAAAGGACTTAATGTATCACTTCAACTGTTCAAAATACCCCATGTTTTCTCAATGCCAACCTCCAATTTAAGTGAAGTTTAGTTTGACCATGGTTGCATTTTTGTTTTTCACTCAGGCATCCAAGAGGCTACACAGTTCTGAGGAGCCCCCGCAGGAGAAGCGTAGGAGGACTACAGGCTCCGACAGTGGGGGCGAGGACGAGGCTGAGAAGCTTGCTGAGGAGAAGCTCCGACAGCTCCAGGAGATGTCAGAGAGTGCTTCAGGGGCTAGCAGAGACTGTGTCCAGCAGCAGGCATCAGTCTCAGCCTGTTCTCGAAGCCACTGGCAGCAGATTGGAAACCTCATGCTCTACACTGCTGTTGGCGTCACTGGAAGCACCAAGGTAAGAGCTAACTAGGTAATTCTGTAAAACTCAATATTTGATTTAAGCCAATGAGTCTGTTTGTTGTTTGAATGAGATGCTGAATATAATTTTACTTTGGCCATCCAAGGATGAAAACGTTTTAGGCCTACGTTTGTTTCCACCAACAATCTAATTGTCTCAAAGTTCACTTTCAACCAAGCAGTACAAACACAATTACTTTTAGTAACATCACTTTAAGGCCGACCCATCTTTCTTTCTGGCCCAGATTGCTGGATTCGACATTGACGGGTGTATCATCACCACCAATTCTGGCAAAGTGTTTCCCACCAGCCCAGATGACTGGAGGTCAGTCAGTCTGCTGTTCTGTCAAGTTGCGTCTCTGCGTCTGGCCTCCTCTCGCTTTGCTTGCTCTCTCCTCATCCCTCTTCCTCAACTCTTCTCTTGAGTCATTTCCTTGCCTTTATTTGTTCTCTTATCTCCTTTACAGGATTCTCTTTCCCGAGATCCAACCCAAACTGGCCAGCTTATTAAAGAAAGGCTACAAGGTAGAAGCAAACATATAAATGTATTGTCAAGCATGGACACAGCAAAGCTGCTCTACAAGAAATATTTCTTCTCCATCCTTTTAATGGTAATATGTGGCTAGATGAATAGCTAACCATGTCTCTGTTGCCCCTCCCAGGTTGTGTTTTTCACCAATCAGATGGGTATATCTAGGGGGAAACTGAAGCCTGAGGATTTCAAGTCTAAAGTGGAGACCATTCTGAAGACATTACAGCTCCCCGTACAGGTTAGCCAAGAAACATTTAAACACAAAAATGGCGCTTGAAAGCAGATTCACTATTGTATCTATGTGTTTTATTGTGTGTAATTCAGATGTGGACACCTTTAACTGTGTGTGTGTGTGTGTCTCAGGTCTTTGTGGCGTCTGGTCCTGGGATCTACAGGAAGCCAGTGATGGGGATGTGGGAGCACCTGTGTGAGAAGGTGAGACCATAAGGCACGCATCATATCAGACATTGTGAATAGGGATTACATGTAGACGACGATTGTGTCCTACAAACCACCTCAACACAGGTGTGTCGCAAAAGGTTCACAAAGCCAGCTCCATTTAGCATTGTCTAGTTGTTTGTCATCCACTCGGAACACATTACCCTGGTGAGTCATGACATAGACCAGTCACTGCTTCAACATTTACATGACATTTTAGTCATTTAGCAGACATTCTTATCCAGAGCAACTTACAGTAGTGAGTGTTTATATTTTCATACTTCAACAAGGGCATGGTGCGGGAAATAAATAGAATGGGAATAGAAATTTGTCCATCTAGAAATGTATTTTTCCCTGCTCCCAACCCCCTGAAACAACAAACATGGTTCAACATGTTTTTCCTCTCTCAGGATAATGGCGGCGTGGCTGTAGACAAAAGCCAGAGTCTCTATGTGGGAGGTGAGTCAACAACAACAGAACAACCCATAGCAACATAACGTCTTCCTCTTACTTAGCCTATTCTTATCCTGACTCTTGTAAGTGATGTGCTGCTTATGGTCACGTTTGATGAACGTGTACTCGCCCTCCAGCAGCTGAGAGCCTGAGACCTTTCTCTCTCCTCTGCCACAGATGCAGCGGGACGGCCTGTTAACTGGGCTCCTGGCAAGAAGAAGAAGGACTTCTCCTGCAGTGACCGACTGGTGAGAGCACCTGCACTAACCTCTCGACCAGTCTGTTCACTTGCCGACCAGTCTGTCCTAGTTCTCTAGTTCTAGCACATCTTCATACACAAACAACAAAGTGTCCCAAATAGTGGACTGAAATGAGGAATTTCAATATGATAAAACTCAGTAGAGACAAATCAGCAGAGAAAATGTTTCTGTCTCTACTGACTGTGTGAAAGGTTCATTCTTGCTATGGTGTAGATACAGTTTATGACCAGGTGTTGTACCTGCAGGCATTGCATATCTTAATAATGCCTGACACTGATTTTCTCTCTCTCCCTCTCGACTAGTTTGCTCTGAACCTTGGACTGCAGTTCCACACTCCAGAGGAGTTCTTCCTGGGCTGGAAGACCGCCCCCTTCAGTCTTCCTCCATTTGACCCTGTGAGTAACCGGGTGGATATCTGTGGCATTCTGTCTGCACAGAATACGTATGTGAAGCTTTTGAAGCCTCTGTATGTATGTGTGTGCACTTGCACATCTGACTGTGTGTGTGTGTGTGTGTGTGTGTGTCTCTCTCTCTCCAGAGGAAATGTGACTCTAACGCCCGTCTATATGACCCGCCCAATGCCTGCCTCACCTCCACCAAGCAGGAAGTAATCATTGCCGTGGGTTTCCCTGCTTGTAAGTGGACGTGCATTCGTTATTTTTCTGCCATCCTCCCTCTCTCTTTACTGACGACCCTCTCCCTTCTTTATTTTTTTTTATCCAGCCGGGAAATCAACCTTTTTCCACACACACATTGTCCCCAAAGGTTACGTGTACGTGAACCGGGTGAGTGGATCAGTGTGCTGTTGGCTCTCTTAACATCCACACATATATACACACACTGACCTGACCTGTGTTTGTCAGGATACCCTGGGCTCTTGGCAGAGCTGTGTTTCGGCCTGTGAGCGGGCACTGAAGGAGGGGCGCAGTGTGGCGGTGGATAACACCAACCCAGACCTTGAGTCTCGCAAACGGTACCCGTCTCTGTGCTCCTACTAGTGTGTGGAGCACTTTTGGTTTGCAGTTCATGAACAACCTAAACCACTTACATATCAGAGAGTGGTAAATCTGCTACATGCATGAACCAAACCAGAAATATTTGATTGAGTGTGTTTGTAGGGAATAACATCTACCTTCTATACGTTGTCCCCCTCCAGGTATGTTGACGTCAGCCAGAGTTTGGGCGTGTCCTGTCGGTGCTTCAACTTCTCTGCCTCCCTGGAGCAGGCCAAGCACAACAACAGAGTAGGTCTCCTCTCTCCCTCTACTGAACTGTATATACCAGACTACACATGATTCATTCTTCAGCAGTTCAGAGTAGAGGGTGACATGAACTTGCGACCTGATCGTACACACAGAATAGCCCAACCTGGGACTTAAACGACAAACATCTGGTTCAATGTCCACTTCTTAAACCTTATAATGTACAGGCCATGGGATACACCCAGTTCAATATAGGCTCTGAGGTACTGCCCTGATGCATAGTGTTCATTATTGGGCTCTTCTTGTGCTGTACAGTTCCGTGAGATGGCCCCCTCCACCACCAAGCACCTCAAAGTCAATGACATGATCTTCCACAGTTACAAGTAAGTGACATTGGATATTATATCAAGGGACTTCACAGCATCACATTCTCAACATAGGGATTCACTGGCCTCTACAATGGGTTGAAAAGATCAGAGGGCACTAATATAACATATGTCTTTATGGCTGTGTTTACAGAGCCAGCCTAATTCTGATCTTTTGGCAAAAGATCTGATCTGATTGATCTTTTTCCACTAATTGGTCTTTTGGCCAGAATTGGGTTGCCTGTATAAACGCAGCATATATGTATGTCGTGTAAAATAAATGCATGTCTGAATGTATTTGCCCACTCTGAACAGACTTTCTCTCCACACAGGAAGAAGTTTGTGGCGCCCAGTCTCTCGGAAGGCTTTTCAGAAATCCTGCAAATTCATTTTGTCCCAACCTTTACAGACAGCCAATCAGAGGCCCTCTTCAGGCAGTTCTCTGAAGGCTGATTGGGTGGCTGGTATTCCAACCTAAGATTCATCAGATTGTTATTGGAAAATAATCTGTCAGTCGTACCAGTCCAACATTTTTCTATGCTGTGGCTGTATGTAGACAAACTATTTAGTTACCTGCTGCTAATCAACAAATCATTGCTATTACGCTACATACATTTTGAAGGTGCAGATGTTTTAACTAAATGTAACCACAGCAGACAGCACACATCAGTATTTTTGTTTGATTGGCTTGAGTTTCATATTTTCGTATCATGTTTTCTGGTCAGATATAACAGTACTTGTTTCCAGAAAGCCCAAAAAGTAAAAAAAAAAAAAAAAAAAGTAAAAAAACATGAGCAATGTTTTATTAATTGTATATTTTAATAAATTGTTATTAATTTGTTTTACAATGGATCCTATTCTGTAAAGTAGGGAAACTGAATGCATGTTTTTCTGCTAGTATGCCACCGTAAAGCAATATTTTCATGACAATCCTAGTTGAAACTCAGCCGTCCACATGGGTAGAAACTCCAACTCCTTCCCCTGGTGCTGTTTTACCCATGGCACTAATGTGGAAGTCTCTTGCATATCAGGGGGGGGGGGGCTGTCACTTCTGTCTTGGGCTTCGCATACATTCTTGGTGTCACAGCTCACTACTCCAGCCTGCATGAAAGATCGAATAGAACTGTACAAAAAGTAGACTTAGCTTTGCCTAATGGAACCAAACACAAGATACCGGTAGATTGTTATTTTTCTGTATGCTTATCGTGGAGAAGATTTAGTGGAAGTGGGGAGTTCCTCACTTGAAAATACCGCAGTCTGTTAAGAAGGAACAGCGCGCCTTCAGAGTCACCTGTTGGGAAAAGTTGGATCATATCATGCATGAGAATAATATAAAGGATTATCATATTATTTGTATATTAATGAATGTATGTGTTCCGAGTTGTGTAATGTGACTTCCCATGCTGTGTATTCCTACAAACTTACCTTTGCACGATACAGCATCTATATGATTGGCAGATCCGCCCGAACAGAGAAACCTGTCTGGCACGTATTCATTCAAAGTTGCATTGTGAGGAGTTAGAAGTGTGTTCTCAGCCTGTTTAACACAGTCAGGCCTCCTCTGCAAATAGGAACATCAAACACTGGTGCTGCTAATGAACTCTCCACCCTTCACAAACATGCACATCAATTAGACATTTACAGGCATACAGTACATGAAGACAAACAAAACTTATTCACACTGTACCACTGTTCACTCTTCATATACAAATAGTGGTAAAGGTAGAGCCAACACTAGAGATTACACTAGAAGGCCTGTTAGATTTGACCTATGACCTTTGTGAATGTGTGTTTGGGTGTTGAGCACCGCTAACCTTACTCCCTGTATGAATGTGTTTGCTTGCGTTTCGCATCCTTGACTGTAGACCCATTGTTGATGAAGTAGGCTCCGGTCTCCAGGCATAGCAGGGGTTCTCTGCAGACACACACATTAACCAGTTATCATACACTCAGCAGTTTATTTATTCAACTACTCACATCAACGAGCTGTTTCGCCCACAGGACTGCCGCTGACTGGATGTTTTTGGTTTGGTACTGGAAAGATCACCCCGCGCTCAAAGTCGCTTAGGTCACTATGCCCATTCTAACGTTCAATCGAACAGTAACTGAATGCCTCAATGCCAGTCTGCCTGCTTTATGTAGCAAGCAACGGCCATGTCACTCACTGTCTGAGCAATCCATTTTCATGAACGGGGGTGGTGGGTGTATATACTAGACATAGAACATGAGTCAAGCCTAGACATGAAATGATTCATGGGTGGATGACACCTGTCATGTCCAGCAGTACTCTGATTGTTTTCGCTCTATCGGGAACGAGTTCAACTTGGATAACTAGTTGAGTCGGGCTTGTCAAGCTAAAGAAAAATTATTGCACTCCGTCTACTTGTTGAGGAGGAGGAGCAGTCATCTTACTGTGTTGTTCACAGAGTTGGGACTCATCTTCATGGCTCGGCTGGCGGGCTTGGTACACGTCAAGAAGATGGGCCTGTAGAGAACACATACCAGATAAACAGGGAGGTACGAGAAGTCATGTAGTTAGACAAGAATAGAGTGCAATAATGTACTCATGCTAATATTGTAACAGTGCGTAACAATGTCATTGCTGGTGAATGATTTGGCCAAGTAGATGGAATTGTGGTGGTTTGGAATGAGAGCAATTCATAAGGGAATTATGTCATGAGCTAGTGTTGCTGCTCAACCCACCTTGCTGTCCATGACAGCTTGATCGTTTCAACCTTAACCAGAGCAATGTCATAGTCATAGAAGTCTTTCACATTCTTGTCACTGAGTCCATCAATGTTGTACTGTGGGTGCAGGGTTACAGACAACACCTTCGCTAACACCTTTCCTTCATAACCTGGGGGACATTGGCATGAGTATGATACTTACTAGTAAGCATTACTTAGGGATGAAAGGTAGAATAGACATCACCTTTTTAATAATCTGAATAATCAGTCGTCTGTCATCTAATAACATGTGTTCTAGATTGGTATTTCTAAATGGGCAGACACATTGCCAAATGACCCATAAACATTTTGAGGTCAATGCAGAGACCAATGTGCAATTAGGTAGGGTACTGACCATGCTTCACAGTCACTTTCTCTTGGTCCACTTTCCCCTCAAATCTGATGGCAGAAAAGCAGTGTGCTGCGGTCAGGATCCAGTTCTGGGTCACGATGGAGCCTTGTCAGGTCTCAGACTTAGCGCCAGTCTGACCCTGAGAGAATAGGGTTAAATGGAGGATTTCATTTGACTGTAGATTCGTTGGTACTGTACTTAGGTATGTCTTTGATAGTGTTTATTGTGTACAGTCTTCCATGTTATGATCAATAAGGCTTACAGTGGTGACGTTCACGTGCCACGGCCTGGTATAGGCTTTTTTGGTGGATCCAAACATGTGGTCACACATTTATGTGTCATCACTATTACATTTTTGACTTCGTTCTACTTGGTTTAGCCATTCTATAGCTAAATATACCACATACAAAGACTTTAAAACAGATTTTTTTTTTATGATAAAGTGCACTTGTCACTGAAATACAAGAATATCACTGAAATACAGACACATTACTTAAATACAGTCACATTACTTAAATACAGTCACGTTGATATTTTAAGTAGAACTTGTGCACCAATATTGCATTTTAAAAGCCTGTTAATATTAAATAAAGTGCCCTTTAATATAGACCACATCGGAAATTCAATAAATCCATTTATCTTTAATAAATAAAGATTTGCTGATGTGCCAAAATTCTGTCCCTCATGAATCATTTACGTCTGTCCCTCATTTTAAGGTCAACCCTGTGACGTGAACTGAACTCTTGTTTTTATATGGTGAAAGCTTCCTTTTAAATTTTTTTTTTTTTTTCAAAAGAAACATTGCACATCTAATAGTCAAATCAGGTGAGCAGGTGAGCTGGTTCTGCTCTTTTTGGACATTTTCTGGTGTTTAGTGTCAGAAAACTGAGTGGATAGAGCATAACAGGTCTACCCTGTTATCCATAGACAGACATGCTAGAAATCGTTAAATTGCCACTCCCTGCTGCTCACAACAAGCTCCATTTCCCCCTGTCACAAGGGGAATCATGACTGATTTAAGATGAAATCATCCACCCTGTTACGGTCAACCCTGTTACGGTCAACACTGTTACTTTATTTGGCACTTTTAACAGGTCCTTACTTTGACATTTTCTCATTTGACATCTTCAGATGGGAAAACTTGTTTTTTATGAAGTTGAACATGTGCTTTTTATGACACAATGTTTAAAATAGGTGAAATCAAAAAAACAATTTGACCAAGTTACACTTCTCTAAAGGCACCTAGTTGGTGGAACGACTCACATACATTACTGAAATACCAACGTATATATGACTGAAATACAGACATACAGTACTAGGTAAAAGTTTGGACACACCTATTCATTCAAGGGTTTTTCTTAATTTTTTTCAAAAGAAACATTGAACACCTAATAGTCAAATCATGTAAAAGCAGGTGAGCTGGGTCTGCTCGTTTTGGACATTTTCTGGTGTTTAGTGTCAAAAAACGAAGTGGATTGAGCATAACAGGTCTACCCTGTTATCCATAGACTAAACATGCTAGAAATTGTTAAATAGCCACTCCCTGCTGCTCACAACAAGCTCCCTTTCCCCCTGTCACAAGGGGA